>NW_027369504.1:0-42237 GCF_046119375.1 Phyllobates terribilis
CTTCTCCAGATCTGAGATGACCTTAGTAACCTGAGCAACATCATATCCGGCAAACTCAAGATCTTCAGCCGCGAGGGCAAGGTCAGGGATAGGCTGTTTTGAGGAGGAAGGAATGTCTGTGGTGTGGAGAGGTTCATCTGTGGTAGGAGGTGGGTCGTTCGAAGAGGCTTCAATTGGAGGAGCGACAGTCTATGGGTATTGTGTTTGAGGGGATGTAGAGACGGAGGACAAAGATTAAGCTTTGATCAATGACTCAACCTTCTCCCTAGTCGTTTTGTTTAGAGCAGCTAAGTTTAGGTTTTACATGGCTAAGATGTGTGTAGAGGGAGTAAGAGAGATGGCGTGTTCGGAGTTTGAGAGAGAGAGAGAGAGGCAAGGGTAAAAATAGGGTAAAGAATGGGATGGTAATTACCTGATATTTATAGCGCTTGAAACTCAATCTCAACCGACGGAAATAACGCTCCAGAATCAAAATGGACGGTAGACACTGGGCGGTGCAACGGTCCAATAGGAATGCTGGACGTGACGCGTTGTACTTTCTTCAACGGCCACTTTTGCAGAGAGCCGTTACCTCACAAAATCAAATAGCTGGAGCCAACTAGCCATTACCTCATAGATTAAGCAACCTCAAAATTCACTGTAGACATACTATCCTTTGCGCTGTGAAGCTCACCACAGAAATCGGCCAACAACAAAAGCTCAACCAAATACACCTCTGGTCAAATAATCTTATGAATCTCAAAACTGATGTAGGACGTTAGATGCAAATGTGTGATGTCCAGTTCAACTTATCAACCACTATGTAAAGCATTTAATGAACAGGAATATGCACATTTCATATTAGGGACATTAGAGTATT
This sequence comes from Phyllobates terribilis, assembly GCF_046119375.1. Classification (NCBI taxonomy): domain Eukaryota; kingdom Metazoa; phylum Chordata; class Amphibia; order Anura; family Dendrobatidae; genus Phyllobates; species Phyllobates terribilis. Next base: position 860 of record NW_027369504.1, read on the forward strand.
CAATCACTCAAGTTGATGTGAGCGTATGTGCATATATAATAAGGGTAATTGAGCTTTATGTCACCAAATGAATAATTCTCTAATATGGAGTTCAATTAAGGATGAGAGAAGCGTTACATCTAGTCAGGCTAGGGACACCTATGCAGTGTATCATTTCTTAGGCATGTAATATGGGTAGAAGACGATCACCATTGTCAAGTTTTGGCAAAGAAGAGCATTCAATTGACTATGATCATATCAAATCGAGCGAAGCAAGTAAGATAACTTCAGTACTAATTCATTTTAATGAACATCCATAAAGCATGAATGAATCAAAGCTATCAAGCGCAAGCTACCATAGTTCGTACCTTGATACTAAGCTCGCTAATTCAAGTCAAATAGGGAAATACTTACAGAGCCATTGCCTCAAAGCTAATGCAGTCGCATAAGGCCAAGCTGAACCCGAAGGTTTAAGAAGACCTGTCGATTAAGCGCTTTAGTAAAAATATCTGCTATTTGCCCTTCTGAAGATACATGACTAAGCTTGATGTTCTTGCGCTCCACATGATCACATAGAAAGTGGTGTCGTACATCGATGTGCTTAGTTCATGTGTGATGTACTTGATTAATTGGACACACATATTGCGCTAAAATTGACACAGATTGTGCTGGTATCCTCTAGCATTGATCTTTTCTTGTCTTTTGTCATCGAGGAAGACACTATCTCCCTCCTTAGTATGAAATGAGAGTAGTAACTGTGGATCGTCCGTCATGACACAAACAACCACTTTCAATGTATTCTCTACTCTTCATTTCAACCTACATATACAAAGATCAAGCTTTGATTTCCCAATGAAGCTTGCGCTTCGTGGGAACGTTACACATAGCTATTATTGCATTAGTCTTTTGGACTAGCTCATAATAACTTGTATCATTCAGATCAAGCACGATATGAGGTCGCGCTTTATGAAGCGCACCTCCTCGTGTTGAAGCGCAATTGTTCTCAATAGGTGAATGTCGATAACGTGTATGCTTGCCCTTAGGTTTCCATTGGCTTATAGGGCTTATTTTTTAGGACTTTCAGTTCCTCACACTCACGCCTATCATGTCCATTTTTACCATAAAAAAAGCAGTTACGGTTACCTCTCACGTAACCATACTTCCCTTTCCCTGGTCGAAATGGTTCCTTTTTCTCCAATTTCATAGGCTGAGTAGGGGTTCGCACTTGTTTCACATATAAGTGGTGCGCTTTTTCCCCATGAAACCATTCTTTGGTTTCAGATTGTTGTTCCTCAAGAACTTTGATCCTACTCTTTAAATGAGAGTTTTCACTCTTGTAGGCAGTCAAGTCTTGTTCAAGTGACTTAAGTTTCTCAGAATAGTCACTTGTTTGAGGAAAGCTCATATTAGAAGAAGATTCCTGGGGGTCATAGCCCAGTCCAAGTCTATCTTTGACAAAGACAGTTTGAGAAACAGACCTTGCCTCTACTAGCTTAGTCAGGTCGTCAAGCTTGGAGATAATCTGATCAAGCTTTACATCCTTAGTTGAGTCAGAGTTCCTTTCCAACCCGTTTCCATGACAACGCTCACAAGATTTAGAAAGGAGTTTGGGCTTGTCATGCAAACTCTTGGAAAGCTCAACTATAACTTCCTTTTTAGAATTAAGCTCAACCAACTGTTCTCTAGCTTCAGTAGCTAAAGACTTGTGTTCAACCATTATTTCTCTTAAAAGGCAAACAAGTTGGCACTTATGTAAAATGTCAAGGTTTAGATTGGCTACCTCTATTTCAAATCCAGAGTCTGAATCGGATCCATCACCAGCCATCAAGCACACGTCTGCTTGCGCTCCATCTTCAGAGTCATCGTCTGATTCTCCCGAAAGCGTGACAAACGCTTGTTTAGGGGGCTGCTTGTTGGATCTCGAGCTTGGATTCACCTTGGCATGAGGACACGCCTTGTCTAGATGTCCCTTCTCATTGCAATTGAAGCATGTAAAGTCCCGGACATCGCACTGCTTGGCTGTTGGATCGCGCTTGAAGCCACCTTGCCTTTTAAAGAACTTCTTCACTACGTTCATCATCATGGCAACATCACGATCGTCATCTAGATCGTCTCCCTCATCCTCATTTTCCAGCTTCTGGAGAACTCGAGAGAGTTTGAGTGCCATTCCCTTGGTTTCCCTTTCCGAGTGTTTGTCTTCGTTATCCTTGATCTCTTGTACCATTAATTTTCCTGCAAGCATAGAAATAGGGAGCTCTCGTGTCGGTTTGGATTGGAGAAGGATTTCCTTGAGAGTAGCATACTTGGAATTCACCCCATGGATGAATGCCATTGAGTACTCCCATGCTTTCTTTTCCATTCCAACTGACAACATTTTATCATATAAAATTTGACACCGAGAGTGGTAGTCGGAGAAAAGTTCGCTTTCACCCATCTTAATAGCGTAAAATTCCCTATTAAGTTCAAACAAACGGCTGTCTTTCATGTCCTCGCTACCGGAATGCATGTTGATTATAGTAGTCCACATGTCCTTAGCCGAGGGTAGAGACATCACCTTATCAATATCCTTCCTGGAAAGCGCATTGAGGATTAGCTGTTTCGCTTTTGCGTTTTTCTCCATGAGATGGTACTCCTTTGCTTCCCACTTAGAATCGTCTGTCTCTGTGATCATTTCATCGCCTTTTTCGATGATCTTCCAGCATTGATAGTCCGTTTGCTGGATATAGTTCTTGGTCATCGTTAGCCACCATTCTAGTTCTCCTTCAACGAGTACGTGGTGCTTTGCGAGGGAAATTCCAAGGTTGAAGTTTGCCATGTTCTTACTCTTCAAAATCCTTATGATCTGCAAAAAGGATTAGTGCAAATAGGCTAACTTGTAGCTCTTATACCAATTGTAGGTTCGTGTTTATGCAGTTATTGTTCAATGTCTCTAAAGTTCATTAAGCTTTAGATGCGCTTCTCCAAGTATATAATTGTGCTTTTATACTTAGAGATGTGCTTAACCTTTGTAGAACACTTAATAATCGATTTACTAATGTCCTTAAGTGCGGAAGAGGTCAGACAACAATAAAGCGTGCTTTAAGTGTTTAAAGCGCACTTCGATTTGCACACAAAGAGTTTATCAAATGGTGAGAACCCTAAGTCACTAATTGACTCGGGATAAAACTCACCACTAGTTTGTATTGATAGAAGAAGGTTACAACTCTAGCTTCAACTCTCGAAGCTCACTCGTAAACTCTCTTCTTACAACACTCCAATTCAGCTCTAGAACAATGGCACTTCACTCTAGATTACAAATGAGTCAACACTAAGCTCTCTCAGTTTCTCTCTGATTTTCCTCACTTTGTAACACCTAAAGAATGAATGCTACAGTCCACTATTTATACACAAAACTTAAGATACAACCCATACTTAATTTCGTGTAACAAACTTAGACTTAGCAAGCTGCCACCTCATCAATCTGTGCGCCTTGATCAAATTGCTAGAGATAATCAACGGCTAGATTAAATTGGTTTTGTTCTTCAACTTGTTGATCCACGCCACATAAGCAATCCGTGCCCACCTCGCTAACTAACTCCTCCACGCTGGCGATCCCTGGGTTTGCGTCTCCATGACATTCAAGTTCTTCTCACACCTCTTGTACACACAACTTGAATTCTCCCGCTCACCAGCCTTCCCTTGCATTTCGGCAGTTCTCTTCTGCGACGGCGTGCACCCTGTGCGACAGTGGAACCTCGTGATCAATTTTTCTTCAACTTCATTCAAGCGTGTCTTCTACGCCTTAGAAGCTCGATCACTCTCACTTCCTGACTTGAATGGAATTATTTGAACACCTTATGCGAAACTCGGTTTCTTCGCTTGGTATAAAGCGCGACTGAGGACAGTCGAAGCGCATCTCTAAGTGATCAAAGCGCATCCCAGTAGATCTTATAATAACCTGGGAAGCTTAGAAACACTAAGAGATTAGATAGATTAGTTTGTTATCATCAAAACAAAGAGAAATACATTGAGCTTTAATAAGACTACCAAAGCTCAACTAACAAAATGGCTTAGCATCTGTTCAAAGCAATAACTCAGCTATTACGAGCATGATTGATGAAGTCTTAACCAAGCTAGAAAATCTAGTCGTGTCTGTAGAAGCCAAAATTGTTAACCAGACAGTTTTTGTGAAATCTAGACTAGGGTTAGGCTACAACAATCATGATTCGTCCAACTTAGGCACTTCTTTATCTAGCGAGCTACATGATAATATCATTATGCTAGACAAGGAACTTCACTCTTGTTGTGCTGAAAACTCACATAAGAAGCAAAGTGAATGTTCTAGAGAAGAGACCAGCTCAGGACAAACAATTGTACCATGGAGAAAAAGCTCATTCCATGTATATCAAACAAGCTCGTTCTTCTCCTAATACTCAGTCTCTTACACGACAAGAACCATTTCACCCTGGAAAAGGCAAATATGGTTATATTTGGTATAACCACTATTGCACTTTCTGTGGGAATAATGGTAACTCAAAGCATGAGTGTGAGTGTTGACAAACGCTTAAACAAACGCCCTATAAGTCTATTGATCAAAACATAAACCTGAGCAAAGAGAGTCCTCTAATACTTGGCGTGTACGTACTAGGCCCTGAAATCAAAGCACGGACAAGCGAAAGCATGGCGGAAGCCTCTTTCTAAAGGTAACAAGGTGCTTGATCTTAATGATGAAACCTACTATAAGGAAGACTCCAAAACTGGGAAAATGATTGTTCAACCTTCCAGTTCTGGAGTTGTTGATGCTAACAACCCTAGGAAGTAAAAGCTTCGTTGGGTCTCCAAAGCTGATCTTATATTTGCAGATTTGGAATTAGGAGTAGGTGCTTAATGAGAAAAGCAGTTCGAGTGAAAGATCAATGCAGTCTGTATATACATAGTTCGAGCAAAAGATCACTATGTAATAGCCATGTAGTTTGAGAGAAAGATCGCTACATACAAGGGCTACATCAACCACTCTAGTTCCAAACTACAAGGAGGATATCTCTATCTCCTTCCAAGTTGAACTGAATAGATCAAGTATGAGTAAAAATCTGATATACTTCTCCTTCGTTTTATTTTATAGGAGGTATACATTTTTCTTTGGAGATTCACTGTTGCTTTACTGAAAAGCATGTCTTACTCAGTGGCGCAGCTACATATATTTTTCTAGAGCGAGATTCAGATAGTTGAAAGTGAGTCTTAGAGTCTCAAGCGAACCTTCACTCATTCTCGCTGAACTATATCCAACAAACTGTCTATCTATGTTGGAGAGATTTTTGATAAAGGTGAAGCTTACTCGTGTACCGGCAGAGAGTCAAATTGCTGACAAATTTTCTAAATCACTGAACCGGATACCATTCTTAAATCTAAGGCTTCATCTGGGCTTAATTCCTATAAATTAGAACATTCTTCCACTCGTTGTAAGTTCCTTCATATTGGCTATGTTTAAGCATTTTATTTTGTCTTTGGTAACTTAGAATAAGTTACACTTTCATGATTCTTCTTGTTAACTTGCTATATATAAACACGAAATGTCTAGCATGATAAGTATATTGATGCAAACATTTTCCTAATTTATGTATCATTGCATGCTCTTCTTTACCTCTCATGAAAGTGTTGATCGTCTTCTTGCCTATTACATGCCAAAGAAATTATCCACTTCTAAGTGTCCCTAAGCCTAACTTAAATGCTTGCTTCCTGATTCCCTTGATATATCTCCACACAGGAAGTATACATTATTGTGACAAAAAGCCAGTATCCCCTATATGCACATGCTATATTTGAGTGTGGGTGACCCCTTACATGTGCATTATATCCCTTGATTAGTATGCTTTGAATTTCATGCTAAGCGACTGTATCACATCTCAATCGTGATCGATCTTCTCTCAGTATAAGTAACTAAGCGCCAATTGTTAAAGCGAGTGAAGAATGACTGCCTCGAAGCCCAACCAACTATCTAAATCAAGTGCTAATAAGGCAAGGTGAATTATGAAGTCTACACATTCCATCCATATCTTGTCTAGTCTTACTTCACGTATATTAGCTCGAGGCCAGTGTTAAGCCACTCTTAATCTTTTGCACTGAGACAAGTGAAGCCACTCCAAGAAGAAATCAAATTTATTGGTAAAAATTTGGTGAACATACTGAGAAGAAGGTTATTTGAGTTGATACTCCTACTTGCTTTCTGAATTCTCTTTGCATGACTACGAGATAGATTCGCTAGGGTTCCAGCTACAAAAGGCGTGAGGAATAATATACATATTTACAGTATGCCTTAGATTGATTTTAGTATCTTGAGTGCTTCATGGTTACTGTCTCGTTTTCATGCTCTTTACATGATTATGCTTGTTATTTGAGTTAAGCGTGACTGAGTACCTTATTTGTAGTTCCCTTTGATGAATTATGTATGCCTTTTCGATGATGCCAAAAGGGGGAAGAAAAACGGTTTGGGGAGGTGAAGGATTGAGGTAGAATACTCTTTCTGTTGTTGAAATTAGGCAGAATTGAAATCAGCTTGGTCTAAGGGAGAATAAAGATACACTTGTTAATTGGCTTTATCAAGATTTTAAGCAGATTTTGTCAATCTGCCGAGTATCAGTTTAAGCTTAATTGCATATCTTACGGGGTACTTTTGAATTTTATGTGCTTACACTGTTTAAGTGTTTGTCTTCATCAAAAAGAGGGAAATTGTTAGTTTGAGCTTGCTCAGACTAATCTCTCCTTTTGTTTTGATGATGAGAAACACTACATTTGATTTATCTTAAGCATTAAAGGAGTAGCTTAAGAAGATAAGAGAGTCGCTTTAGCCAAGCGAACAAGCTAGCTTTGAGCCTTGCAAAGATAGAAGATATTGCAAAAGCAGTCTCAACCAACTCTAAGATGAAGAATCAAAATTCTGAAGTGAATATATGAAGAAGAGTTTAAGGAAATGGACTAGCGCAAAAAGTAAGAGAGTCACTACCGGCTAGTGTATCCATTGCTTCAAACATAGATAATTGAAGTAAAGGGAATCTGGCCATGTGGCTTATGTTGCACCAGCGTGTAGAGTATTTGTGCTAGATGATGGGAAAGATGTGAAGCTCAGGATAGGAAAATGTGTTTCTACCTATGGAGAGTGAGGAGCGTGGATCGCTAGCGTGGACGAGTTGAAGCATAGTGGAGTGAAGCAGATCGCCAGCTTGGTAGAGTTTGTTACAAGTTTATTGCTCAAGAAAAAGGAGAATCTTTGGAAGAGCTGTCTGGGAGAGTAGTCACACGGATTGTCAATGTGGCAATCTCCTTTATTAAAATATTGTATAGAAGTTTCTAACTTGGGAATAAGTTTAGGATTTCTTTAAATATTTGTAATACTTGAATGCATTCGCAAGAGCTTGGGAACCCTCGAGAGGGAGAGAAAGTCCAGCTAGAATAAACACAACATGATCAGGAAAGTCTGGGAGTTAGTATGTTGAGTGTCTTGGAGGGATGCAACATGACTGAAATCTAGGTGGTTAGTTAGGTTGAATGCTTGGGGCATATTTGGTGATCTCTGAGGGAGCGAGTGTAGTATACAACTTGAGAGCCATAAATGTTGTAAGTGAGCTAAACGCGAGTGTAGTGAGTGGAGTGTTATGTGGCCTTGTAATCCTCTGTTCATTATATTCAATATATTGGTGAGTTTCATCCCGGGCATGTATTATTGCCAAGGGTTCTCACCTTACCAATTACCTTTGTGCATATTGAGCCGAACTTTCATTTAACAATTTAAGATTCATATTGTGGCTTTCCATCTTTATTCCGCATTTATAGCACACTTGCTTTGTAGCGTGTTATGCTTACTTGAGTGAAATTGACTCGCTAAAAAGTGTTTTTCACTTTCCCATATCCTAAACACTGAAGCTAGTCAATCGAGCTACTGTACTCTAAGAGCTAGTTGATTCAAAGCTACTCTATAAATGTTTTCAACAAGCGAATCACTTCTATATTTACTCGCTTTGTTGAGACCTATTCTTTAGACACTAGCTTTTGTTTATTTAATATAGAGTAAGTGTAACATTCAAGCATATATATTCTTACACTCGCTTATTATCTCGATCCTTAACTCGTCAAAACTCCACACGCTCCCGAGTAAGGATGATCACAAAGCTACAAAGAGTCAATGAAAGTGCACAAATCATGATCAACCACATGTAACTAACGAGTAAAGGTCAGTTTATCCGATGGAAGCAGAATATAATTAAAGTCCCCCAGTAAAATCCACGAAGACACAATCGAATCTCCAAGGGCTAGCAAATCAGTCCAAAGTACACTTCTCTCTCCACTGACATTACTAGCATAGACAAAAGTAGCCAAAAAAGCAATATGAGTATCTTTACTCACAATGGAGCAATGAATATATTGGGCCTCTACATGAAGAATCTGAACATCGATAACACCACCATCCCAAGTGAGCCATATGCGCCCTCCCTGCACTGCTGTACTGTTAGACACATATGACCAACCCGACATTAATCTACTACGAATCATAACTTCCTTTGCACGTTCAATCTTAGTCTCCAAAATACCAATCATAGATACCAAATTATGTTTCAAGAATTCTGTGAGAAGCCTCGTTCTAGGGGAAATGTATCACCCCCTAGAGTTCCAGGAAACAACAGAAACGTCCCACATTAAGACCAATGGCCCTTAGAGATGTTGCTACTCAAAAGTTGACGTTGCTTTGCCTTCCCATATAGTTGCTTACCTTTGTCTGCACTTGAAGAGCCAGACGATTATTTGTCTGAATCCCCGTGCATTGACAAAGGCTAAACAATTCCTAGAGAACCACTCTTACTAGCCAGCATTACCGCAACCTGCTTACCTACTTGCACACCAATAACCACATCCGGTGTAGCCTCAGGTTGCAAAAAAGAAACGCCATCAGAATGTGCATCATCACTAAGCTTCGCACCTTCTTTCTCAAGTTGAATACCCTCCCGATGCATAGGGAAAACACTGAAACCTCAGCTGGCTTCACAGCAGGAGCATCACCATCGACACGCACCTCCTCTTCCGAATTCTTAGGCACTTTGCATTTTGCTAATGTATGGAAAAGTTCCACACAACAATCACACACCCAAGGGACCCATTCGAACCAAACACGCTGCTGATACATCTTACCTTCCGGATCACGCAACACAAGTTTATTCTTTATCACATCACTAGCCGTGACCTGGACAAGAAGCCTTGCAACCTCAGGCCGTAGACCAGGCCCAATGTACTCATCCCTAGCAATCGGTGTACCTACTATATTCCCCAGGACACTAAGCATATGCTTTGAATACAAATATGGTGCAAGTTACGTAATTGAATCCACACTGGTATGAACTCAAAGCAAGACCACGCAACTGGCATCCCCGGTTCCCAATGAGACAGCGCAATAGGATATTTCCCTCTAAAAAACCACGGCCATGTTCAAACACACTTTCACAATTATCTTGTTTATTGAACCTAAACATCAACGCACCACTACGATGAACACTAATAGTAGGTTTAGAGTCCGCCCAGTTACAATCAACGAATTCCTCCATCTCCTTAATAGTTGCCCTCATACCAATAATCCCACCAATTAGAGTATATTTCTTCCTATCTGATTCAGACTTAATGTCCTTAAACATAAAGTCATAGAATTCACAATCATCTAGATCCAAACAATAAAGTGCAAGAGTAGGTGATATTACCGGTTGTTTGTGCTTCAAGACTTCTGCAAAAGATGCCACCTTTGATGGCCCTCTTTGAGTCAAAACTGTAGAATTCTCTCCCTGTAGTAAAGGTGCCGCCTTTGCAGCCACTTCCACAGTCAAAGGCGTGGGTGATGCCTCGCTAGTGTTTGCAACATTGCCTATCTCATTATGTAACTCCTCACTCAACGACACATTAGGGTTTGTCGCGTAATGCCTTTTCTCTCCACTCAATGCAGCACTTGATGTTGCTTGTGCGCTCGCTGCCATCAAACCAGAGGATTGCGCTGCACTCCTATTCGCCATAGTGAAACCCTACCACACGCTCAATCTTTAGCCTGCCGCCACACTAGAAGATGACAATCACACACTCAAGATAACACCAACCAACGAGCCAAACTTCCGCACACACAAACCATAACCTTTTTGCACAACACAACAGGAAGCCAACCATCTCCACACCGCACACCCCGTTCAATTGAACCGGGCCGGAGACGCCACTGTGCCACCACCAAACGCCAGAGATGGGATTCTGATGTGATGATGAAGATCGCCTCTAGATTGCCAAAAAAGAGAGCTCAATGATAATAAAAAATCCTAGAAAAATTAGGAAAATTGGTTTTTATTTTATTTTTAATGACATTCTAAGATTAACAAAAGAAAACATAGGATTTTTATTTTTTCTTGATTCTACATGATTTCCGGAGGGTACTGTATACGGCTCTTAACGAGATTAATTATTTTGTAAAAAAGAATAAATTTGACTACTTATGTATTAGAAATTTTTTACAATCATATATGAATGATATTCTAATGTTAGAAGAAGACCAAAACAAGATTTTATTATTTTAGTTAATTCTTCATGATTTTCCTTAGGTATTGTATATGACATTTACCAAAGTTAAGTATTTTATAAAATGTATAAATTTGAATACTTTTTTGTTCGAGAAAATTTAGACAAAATTTATATGAATGATATTCTATGATTAACAGAAGGAAAAATGGATAATATTATTTTTCATTGATTCTTCATGATTTTCATGGGGTAGTATACACGACATTTATGAGGATTAAGTATTTTGTAAAAAATACAAATTTGAACACTTTTGTATTAAAAAACATTGTCAATTATACATGAATGATATTCTAAGATTTTTTTTCCCGCCAAGAGTTAAAAAATTGCTTCAGAAAACAACCAATTACAACTCAACTTCCAATGAGTCGCCTCATCATAGCTTTGCCTCGTCTAGTGTTAGTCCTAAGCTTGTGAATAATCCTGAATTTACAAGCACTAATGATCTCCCCGCCTACCCTATCAATGTCAACATTTTTTCCATTAAAGATTACATCGTTACGGAGTTTCGAACTATAGTAAACAACTCCAATAAAAGAGAGCAAACGAACCAGAAACACATTATTAGAGCGCTTGTCGCTCTCCAAAAACCAACTCCACCAGCTTCTGAGATTCGCCTTCCTGATTTGAATCCCTTGCCACGCAAAGACGACATCCAGAATACCGCAAATAGTCGTGCAATTGAACCATAAATGCGCTGCAGATTCAGATCCATTCCCGCAGAGAACACAAATATTGTTGGTTACACCACCCCATCTTAGCATACGGGCTTGAGTCGGAAGTCTGTCCATTGTCGCAAGCCAACAACAAAAAGCCCACTTGCGAGGTTGAATTCCATTCCAAATGATCTCACACCATGGGTTTTTAGAAACCGAGACAGAAAAATGCTTGTAAACATCAGCAGAGCATACGCTGCCATCAGGGTTCCGGAGTCGCACAGCAGGAAACATCGCACCAGAAAATTTAGAGCATAATTCGTTCTTTGCTGCCAGCACCGATTTCCACAGATAAGAACTACCAGTACCAGATTTGCAATCCCAGACGCAAATTCCTTTCAGAAGATTTTTCTCCGCCCAGTGAAGCCAGATGCTCTGCTGGTTACAGTCCAGATCAAACGCAAGCTTCACAAGGAGTGTTTTATTCCACGATAACAATTCTTTGAAGCCAAGTCCGCCACACTCTTGACCCCGGCAAACGACTTTCCACGCAACGAAGGATCTCTTTTTGCCAATCACACCAGACCAAGATAAGAATGGCAGATTGAGTCAATCCGACGAAGAATGGACTTAGGAAATTAAATAACTTGCATCCAAAATCCCACAATGCTCTCAAGGACAGATTTTATGATTTGCGACGCCCGGGATAGAAAAGGTGGTGTGCTTGTCGTGAGGAGATAGCACACTATAACTTGCTGATCAACGGCTGGAAGTCAGCAGGCCGAAGACGTTTATTGTGAATGGGAGCGCCCAGGTATCGCACAGGGAGACTACCAAGTTCAAAGCCCAAAAGACGAGCGCAGTCCTGTTTCTTAGCAGCAGAAACCCCACTAACAAAAATTCGAGACTTCTGATTATTGACATTCAACCCGGATTCCGTAGCAAACTCCTTAAGTGTGCCATCAATAATACGCAGAGGCGAAGCAACCGGTTTGCAAAAAATCAATAGATCGTCGGCAAAGCAAAGAGATGAAAGCTTGATCTGCTTACACCTAGGGTGATAGAAGAAACCACGCCCCTTAGCAGCAAGTTGGAGTTTTCGGGTAAGCATCTCCATTACGAGGACAAACAAGAAAGGTGAAATAGGATCACCTTGTCGTAGCCCACGCCGACCATTGAAGAATCCTTCAACTTCACCATTAATCAAGACTGAATAGGAGGGTGTAGTAACGCATTCCATGATCCAATTGACCATACGAATGGGAAAGTTAAAGTACTGTAGAGTCTTGCGAAGGAAGGACCAACTAACGCAATCAAAAACTTTGCTCAAGTCAATCTGGATGAAACAGCGAGGAGAGGAGGACTTGCTATCATAGCCACGAATAAGATCCTGAGCCACTGCGATGTTATCCTAAATACGACGAGTCGGAACAAAAGCACCTTGATTCTGAGAAACAATCTGATCAAGATACGGTCTGATCCTGCTCACAAGGATCTTGGAGATATCCTTCATCATCGTATTGCAACAAGCGATTGGGCGGAATTCACTAACCGAAAGAGGTTCATCAACCTTGGGAATAAGGTTAATGAAGGTAGTATTAGTCTGGAGAAGAAGACGACATCTCCTAAAGAAGTCCAAGATAGCAGCACTTACATCATCCCAGATTATATTCCAGCAGGTTTTGAAGAAGACGCTTCCGAAACCATCAGGTCCTGGCGATTTGATATTGCCGATATCGACAAAAGCGTTCTTGATTTCATCAAGATCAATGGGCCTACATAGAATCGGATGATCAGTTGTATACAAGATCGGACCATCTAGCCGATCAAAATTCAGAATAGTATCAGGACGAGCAGTACCAAATAACTCTCGGAAGAACTGAACGATAGTGCCAGCAATTTCAAGGCGATCAGTCAAAGAACCCCCATCCCCATCTCCCAGGATGAAAACTGAATTTCGCCCTCTACGAGACTTCAAACTGTTGTAAGATGCCGCAGAGTTCTCTTCACCAAATGTTATCCAGTCTACCTTGGTCTTTTGAGCTATAAAGCTATGTAATTGAGACACACGGCGATCAAATTCAACCTTAGCCACCCACACTTCAGTCTGAAAAGCAACGCTGCCAAAGTCAGACTGAAGCTGCAAATTCGCAAGTTTAAGTGCCTCGGAACTCTCTTCAACCATGATTTCAAGTTTGCGAAATCTACCACACTGCCAAGCTTTTAGCGCATTCTTGAGACGCTTAAGCTTGCAGGCTACCACAAATTGGGGATTCCCCATCTCCTGAATATCCCAAGATTCTTTTACAAGTGCAAGAAAATCCTCTTCTTCCGTCCAATAGTTACAAAACTTAAAGGGAATCGTTTTGTGACGATTGGTTGGATTGACTCTAAGGATACCGGGTGAGTGGTCGGAGAAGCTAGGGTCAGCAAAGTACACCTGGGAGTATGAGTACTCTATCAAGCTTACACGCAATTCTGCGGGAACCCATTTGTTGATTACTCCAGGTATAAGTAGGACCTGAGTACGGATGATCATCAAGTAAAGAGGCGCTCAAGAAATCGCAGAAATCTCTATCAGGCACATGAAGTCGATTACTAAAGTGGATTTTCTCAGCAATAAAAGCAATGCAATTAAAATCATCCAAAATAGTCCAAGGGCCAACAACTCGTTGCCGAAGATCAATCAGACGATCCCAAAGCTGTTTCCGCATATCGCCGGGATTACTAGCATAAATGAAAGTAGCAGAGAAAGAGGTCTGAAAATCTCTACTACGGATCTGACAATGTATACACTGTCTATCAACAAAATCAATGGAGACAGTAACAAGATTAGCGTCCCATGCAAGCCAGATTCTGCCCTTATTCTGACTACTGCTGTTAGTAACATAGGACCATCCAGGAAGAAGTCTCCTGCTTACAAGTAATTCAGTATCAACGTCTATCTTAGTGTCAAGAACACCCAACACAGCCAAGTTATTACGACGCGAGAACTCTGTAATAAGCCTCGCTCTAGGGGCAGAGTTACACCCCCTAGAGTTCCAGGCTCCAATGGAGATTTCAGACATTACGCTTAGCCCCAGCAGGGGCGCTGCTTTTACTACGGAGAGTACGAGCAACAGACGTCTCAATCCCTTTTTCCTTTTTATTGTTATATTTGGCTGGTAAGGAGGGAGGTAAGAGAGAATTGGGTTTAGAATTCTGCTTGGTAACAGAAGTTGAGTTACCTAAGGCCGTAGTGCGAGAGGTTGTATCAACACTCACATCTTTTCCAGAGCTCTCAGCGGCAGAAGCGTCCTTGTCAACCTGCTCAACAGAACCAGATTCATCAGGCAGAGAGTTCTTTGTCTAATCAGAGGCCTCCAGCTGGGCGCTAGCATCTTTATCAGAGGTATCACTCGTTGTCAATACAGCTTGTTCATTGTGCACAACAGCAACAGACAAAGTTCGAGTATTATTATTAGCAATTCTTCCCAATGCACACGAAGCATCTACTTCCTTCAATTCAGCTTTTAGGTCTCGGGATTTCTTATCTTCATGACCGACTTTCTCACAATGAGAGCACACCCATGGAACCCACTCGAACCAAACCCGCTGACAATAGGTCTTTCCGGAAGGGTCCTTCAAAATGAGATTATCTTTAAGAGTGTCCATAGGAGATACCTGGATTAGGAGACGCGCAAAATCTTCTTGCTTCTTAAGACGCGTATCTTCATCCATCATAATAGCAGTACCAACCATACTAGCAATCACGCTCAACATATGGGGCGAATGAAACCAAGGATGGAGGTTTCGAAGTTGAATCCATACCGGAATGGACTCAAAGCTATCCCAAGTAAAAGTCATCCCCTCACTCCATGGAGCAAGCGCCATTGGGTAGCGCCCATTGAAGAACCACGGACCATTATCAAGTACGTAATTCATGTCCTCCTTAGAAGAGTAGCGGAAGGACCAGATTCCATTTCTCCGACCACGTACAGATGGCTTGTGATCTGCCCAATTCAATGAAACGAAGGCTTCCACATCTTTCAAAGTGACGAAAGATCACATGATCCCACCGAGAACAACATATTGCTGCTCGCTAACTTCCTGTTGAATTTCCTCGAAAAAATACAATTTTTTATTCTAGTTGATTCTTCATAATTTTCGTAGGGTAATGTATACGACTTTTACAGAGATTTGGTATTTTGTAAAAAGTATGAAATTGAATACGTTTTAAGAATAACAAAAGAAATAGGATTTTTTAGTTGATTGTTCAAGATATTCATAGGGTATTGTATACGACTTTTTCTGAGATTCAATATTTTGTAAAAAGTATAAATTTGATTACCTTTGTATTAGAAAAATGTGAGAATTATATATGAATGATACTTTATTACAAGAGACGAAAAGATATAAGATTTTTTTATCTTAGTTTATTCTTCATGATTTTTATAGGGTACTGTATATGACTTTTACCGAGATTTAGTGTTTTCTAAAAAAAGTATAAACTTGAATACTTTTATTCTAGAAAATTTGGAAAATTATATATCAATGATATTCTAATATTAATAAAACAAAAAAATTGGACTTTTTAATTTAATTGATTCTTCATAATTTTTAAAGGGTACTGTACACGACTTATAACATGATTAAGTGTTTTCTAAAAAGTATAATTTTCCAATATATTTTTATTAGAACGCTTTGACAATTATAAAAGAACTATATCCTATGATTAACAGAAGAAAACATTAGGAATTTTTAGTTTAGTTAATTTTTCATGATTTCTATAGGGTACATTATATGAATTGTAGCGAAATTAAGTATTTTGAAAAAAAGTATAAGTTTGAATACTTTTATTCTAGAAAATTTAACCAACTATATATAAATGATATTCTAATATCCAAAACAGAAAAAAAATGGATATTTTTATTTTGATTAATTCTTCATGATTTTCACAGTGTGTTATACACGACTTTTAACATGATTTTGTATTTTGTAAGAAAATATAAATTTGAATACTTTTGTATTAGAAAACATTGACAATTATTTAAGAATAATATTATATGATTAAAATAAGAAAAAATAGGATTTGTTACTTCAGTTGATTTGTCCTTATTTTCGTAGGGTACTGTAAAAGACTTTTATCGAGCTTAATTATTTTGTAATAAAGTATAAATTTTAATAATTTTGTATTTGAAATTTTTTAAAATTTTATACGAATGATATTATAAAATTAAGAGAAGAAAAATAGTATTTTAATTTTAGTTTATTCTTCATGATTTTCATAGGGTACTGTATATGAATTTTACTGATATTAAGTATTTGTAAGAAAAAAGTATAAATTTTGAATACTTTTGTATTAGAAAATTTTGACAAATATATATCAATGATATTCTAATATTAAAAGAAAAAGAAAATAAGATTTTTTAATTTCAGTTGACTATTCACGATTTCCATAGTGTATTGTATATAACTTTTAGCGAGTAATACTTTTGTTCTAGAAAATTTGGGTACTTGTATGAAAAAGTATGTTGACAATTTATGAGGATTAAATATTTTGTAAAAAAATATAAATTTGAATATTTTTATATTTGAAGATTTTGACAATTATATATGAATGACATTCTAAGATTACCAAAAAAATATATTTGTTGATTCTTCCTAATTTTCTTAGGGCAATATATACGACTTTTACCGAGATTAATTATTTTTTCAAAAAGTATAAATTTGAATAATTTTGTATTAGAATTTTTTATAATTATATATGAATGAATTCTAATATTAAAATATTAACAAAATAATATTTTATTTGATTCTTCATGATTTTCACAGGGTAGTGTATATGACTTTTACCGAGATTAAGTATTTTGAAAAAAATGTATAAATTAGAATACTTTTGGTGCATAAAATTTAGACAATTATATATGAATGATATTCTAATATTAACAAAAGTAAAAACTTGAATAATTTTATTTTAATTGATTTTTCATGATTTTCATAGGATAATGTACATGACTTTTATCAAGATTAATTATTTTGTAAAAAAGTTATATATGAATGAGATTTTAAGATTTTTTTGATCCAATGGTAATAAATTGTATTACAGGAAAGAATACACAACTAGTTTCCATACAGCCTTCTCAACATAGCTCTCCCTCTCCTACTACTAGTACCAAGCTTATGCATCATCCTAAATCTGCAACTAGCTATAATTAGGCTCGAACCAACCTCAACATTTAAAAGATTATTATTGAAAATAACATCATTCATAAGCCTCAATGTAGAATAAATAGCTCCCATAAAAGCAATTAAATGATCGAGGTAGATAGAGTTGAAACTCCTATTGCACGCACTGAACCAACCCCACCAAGCCTGAAGTGAATCATGATGGAATGAAATACCTTTCCACCACATAACCTTACACAAAATAGATTTGACAGCCCTGCATTGGAACCACAAGTGCTGAACTGAATCGGTACCACTACCACAAAGAAGACAACTCTTATCCCGAACCGCCCCCAATGTATCATATTGGATTTTATAGGAAGCCGGTTCAGGTTAGCAAGCAAAAAACCAAAAGACCACTTCCTCGGCTGAATACCATGCCAAATTACTCCACACAACGGGATAGCAACCAACGGTGGATGAAGGCCCTTATAAACCGCACTAGTATCTAACCCATCCAACGGTCTAGCCAACCGATCAATGCACTGAACAACCTGATAAAATTGGGCAACCAAACAACTCTTTGCCGAGAGGACGCTCTTCCAAGTACAAAAGAAACTAGGTGAGGAAGCCGCAGCCCACATATCACCACTTCTCATAATATTCATTTGTACCCAAGCCATCCAAATACTTCTACTATTGGCTAGTACATCAAACGCAAGAAAGGAAAAAAGAATTTTTTTCAAGATAGGAGTTCCTTGAACCCCAATCCACCTCCCTCATACTCCCTGCACAAAGTATTCCAGTCAACTAATGTGCGCCTATTACCAACTTCACCTATCCAGAGATAAGAATGACATATAGACTCTACACGTCTAATAATTCCCTTAGGGAACATAACAAAACCTGCACCCAAAACCCAATAATACTCTCCAATACAGATTTAATGATTTGGACTCTACCCGTATAAGAGAGGTGCGTTGCTTGTCTACCTGAAATAACACTTTGGATATTATGGAGAATAAGTTGGAATTCTCTATGTCTGAGCTTCTTTGAATGGAGAGGAATGCCAGGATAGCGCACTGGAAGCCTCCCGGTATTGAAACCCATAAACTCATCCAACTCTTGTCTACGTCCAGCTTCAACACCACCAGAAAACATGCACGGCTTACTCGGTTGGCAATCATTCCAGACTCATTAGCAAACGAGATCAACTCCTCCTGAACAGTCTTCAGCGAGGACTTAATCGGCTTGCAAAATGTGGTCGTCTGCAAATGCAAGTGTCGAAAGGCCTAGCTGCTTACAATGTGGATGAAAGAAGAAACCCTTATGGCCACTAGCCATTTACCATGCGGGTAGTAAACATCTCCATTATCGGAACAAATAAGAACGGGAAGAGAGAGTCCCCTTGACGCATCCCCTTTCCTCCCTTGAAAAACCCTTCACCTCCCTATTAATAATAACTGAGTAGGAAGGGGTTGAGAAGCACTCCATTATCCAACCTACCATCTAATGAAGAAAATTGAAGTACACAAGGTTACTCCGCATAAATTCCAACTAATAATATCATAAGTCTTCTGCAAAACAATCTGAATCAAACATCTCAGAGACGTAGACTTACTATCATATCCTTTGACAAGATCCTGAGCAACAGTCAAATTGTGTAAAATACATCTGTGAGGAACAAAGAACCCTGATTAATAGGCACAATATAATCCAGTATCGGCCATATACGGGCAACAAGAATCTTAGATAAAACTTTTAGAATAGTATTGCAGCATGCAATAGGAAAGGACTCCTTAACCACGAAAGGTTTATCAACCTTCGGAATGAGATTAATAAATGTAGAATTGGATTGGCAGAGGAGGCTTCCACTCCTAAAGAAATCCTAAACCGATGAGATAACATCACCCTACATAAAATTCCAACAACTTTTAAAGAAAAATCTACCAATCCCATCCGGCTTCGGGAATTTGATGTTCCCAATATCAAAGAGAGCCAATCAGATATCATGTATAGAACATTTGTTGCACAAATCATTATGAACGGCTGAGTCAATAATCGAACCATCAAGTCCATCAAACATGGGATCTGAAGTATCAATAACCGAACCAAAAAGACCACGAAAGAACTCAATAATTTCCAAGGCAATGCCTACTTTCATTTCAATAACATTCCCATTGGCATCCTTGAGAAAAAAAAAACATCTATACCTCCGTTCCTTTACTCCATTGTAGAAGAAAGCAAAATTTTCCTCAGAAAGCTTAATCCAACCCACCTTCGTCTTTTGAGCAATAAAACTATGCAATTGTGAAATACGAAGATCCAAATTAGCCTTTGCCACCGAAACCACTTGTTGCTTATCTAAACACATGAAATCAGATTGGAAAGCTGAATTAGTTGTCTTCAACCTCACAGAACTATCCTCTACCATGCATTTAAGATTCCGAAAATCTCCTTTTCTGCCACACTTTGAGAACACCCTTAATCTTCTTCACCTTAGAAGCGACAACATATTGAGCATTCCCCACAATCATGCGATCCAAGCACTCTCGATCAGCTCAAGAAAATCCTGTTTTTCTCCCCAATAATTTCTGAATTTAAACAGAATTCTCTCTGCGTTAAAAGAGGGATTAAAACGAACAATACCTAGGGGTGATCGAAAAAACTAGAGTCATCAAAGAACACGTGGGAATGAGGGAATTCAGGCCCCCAAGCATCATTCACAACAACTTTTAAAGAAAAATCTACCAATCCCATCCGGCTACGGGAATTTGATGTTCCCAATATCAAAGAGAGCCAATCAGATATCATCTAAAGAACATCTGTTGCACAAATCATTATGAACGGCTGAGTCAATAATCGAACCATCAAGTCCATCAAACATGGGATCTGAAGTATCAATAACCGAACCAAAAAGACCACGAAAGAACTCAATAATTTACAAGGCAATGCCTACTTTCATTTCAATAACATTCCCATTGGCATCCTTGAGAAAAAAAAACTTCTACACCTCCGTTCCTTTACTCCATTGTAGAAGAAAGCAGAATTTTACTCACAAAGCTTATTCCAACCCACCTTCGTCTTTTGAGCAATAAAACTATGCAATTGTGAAATATGAAGATCCAAATTAGCCTTTGCCGCCGAAACCACTTGTTGCTTATCTAAACACATGAAATCAGATTGGAAAGCTGAATTAGTTGTCTTCAACCTCACAGAACTATCCTCTACCATGCATTTAAGATTCCGAAAATCTCCTTTTCTGCCGCACTTTGAGAACACCCTTAATCTTTTTCACCTTAGAAGCGACAACATATTGAACATTCCCCACAATCATGCCACTCCAAGCACTCTCGATCAGCTCAAGAAAATCCGGTTTTTCTCCCCAATAATTTCTGAATTTAAACGGAATTCTCTCTGCATTAAAAGAGGGATTAAAACGAACAATACCTAGGGGTGATCGAAAAAACTAGGGTCATCAAAGGACACTTGGGAATGAGGGAATTCAGGCCCCCAAGCATCATTCACAACTACCCTATCTAGTTTACAAGCAACCCGACGATTACCTTCTTTTTTATTTCTTTAAGTATAATGCGCACCAGAATAGGGATGATCAACCAATTGCGTAGAATTAGTGAATCCACAAAGATCTCGATCTACCACGTGGATTCGCCTATTAAAAGACAATTTGTTTGACGACATAAGAATGCAACTAAAATCCCCAAGAATAAACCAAGGTTCATGAATAGAAGCCCCAAGAGCACTTAACTCATTCCATATCAAACTCTTTTCTCCACTATCATTACTAGCATAAATAAATGTAGCCAGGAACTTAGTATGTGTGTCTTTACTAACAAAAGAACAATGAACATATTGAGGCACAACATGCATAATATGCTTATCAACAAAATCATTATCCAAGGTAAGCCAAATTCTCCCCTTATGCAACAAAGAGCTATTAGTAACGTAAGACCAATCCAAATGAGATGTATCCCGAATGAAGCCTCCTTTTCTCTATCCAGTTGAGTTTCCAAAATGTCAATCACAATAACCTTATTCCGACGTAAGAATTCTGTAATAAGCCTCGCTCTATGGGCAGATTTAGACCCCCTAGAGTTCCAGAAGAAAAAAAATACGATTTTTATTCTATTTGATTCTTTGTGATTTTCATAGGGTGATGTATTCGACTTTTAGTGAGATTATGTTATTTGTAAAAAAAAGATATAAATTTGAATACTTTGTATTAGAAATTTTTGACAATTTTTTATCAGTTACATTCTAAGATTAACAAAAGAAAAAAAATAGGATTTTTTATTTTACTTGATTCTTCATGATTTTCATAGGGTATTGTATATGGGTTTTAGCGAGATTAAGTATTTGGTAAAAAGGTATAAATTTGATTACCTTTGTATTAGAAAATTTTGATAATTAAATATGAATGATATTCTAAGATTAACAGAAGAAAAAAGAAGATTTTTTTTCTTTTTTAGTTGATTCTTCATGATTTTCATAGGGTACTGTAAATTACTTTGACCGATATTAAGCATTTTGTAAAAAAGTATAAGTTTGAATACTTTTTTACTAGAAAATTTGGACAATTATACATAAATAATATTGTAATATTAACAAAAGAAAAATTGATATTTTATTTTAATTGATTCTTCATAATTTTCATAGGGTACGGTAGACAACTTTTAACAAGATTTAGTATTTTATAAAAAAAAAGTGTAAATTTGAATACTTTTGTCATAGAAACTTTGACATTATATATAAACAATATTCTAAGTTTTTTTGGCCAAATGGTAAATAGTTATATTCATTCCAAAAACAAAACGCACAAGTTGCACATCTTACACCATAGACCTCACTTTCCTACCACTATGATGCCGTAAAAACACCATCTACACAACTATATTCCTCACATGAACCAACAACCATAATGAAACGACGCAAAATAAAGATATACCCTCCTTCACTCATCATACCAAAAAAAACAACCTTTATAAGAAAAGAAACAAGTAGCATTATCCACACACCCCCTTAGGGTTTTTCTACTCCGAAGCTGGTGGATCATAGCAGGATACGAACCCTTAGCCTTAGACTCATACCCCTTGGAATTTACATGAGACTGACTTCCAGCAGATGAACTCAGAGGGGGGGCTGACAACACCACCCACAGGCACCCTAGAAATTGAAATATCATTCGACTGATCACAAGGAGCCTAAATCACTTCCACAACAGAAACCAGAGACACAGGAGCAACGTGAGAAATTTGCTGAACAACAGAGATAGCCAGCAGAGGATCAACGACCTGATGGTTCAAACAGCAACCAGTAGAATCACCACCCATACCAGCGTCCTGCAAAGCAGCCATCTGCTGCGCTTGAAGCGCACCCAGTACGGAACAACCATCCACCACAACGTCATGCAGAACACCATCTTGCTTCCTATCTTCTTTTGGAACCTTACAACTTGCCAATGTATGACCAAATTTCAAACAACGGTCACATACACAGGGAACCCACTCAACCAAACTTTTTATTAGTATAGTTTACCCTCTGGATGACGTAATACAATTCAATCCTTCAACACATAACTAACAAAGACTCGAACAAGAATTCTAGCATAGTCCGAACGAGAGCGATCCTCGTTACCTCATCCATAAGAATTGGTGTTCCAATCATGTTTCCTTTGATGCTCAACATATGCTTGGAGTAAAAAAATGGGTGCAAATTACGCAATTGAATCCAAAGTGGGACAGATTCAAAAATAGACCACGCCTTCGGTAACCCTAGTTCCCAATAAGAGAAAGCCAAAGGATACTTACCCTTAAAGAACCACGTCCCCCCATTAATCACTTGATCACACTCCTCCTGATTCGAGAAACTAAAACTCCATACGCCATTTCGAGGAACACTAATGTCATGTTTCGTATCCGGCCAAACGCAAGGGGTAAAGCCCTCCATCTCCTTAATAGTAGCACTTGTTGCAATAATTCCGCCAATAATAGTTAATCGCTGCCTATCCTTTTCATATTTCACTTCCTCATATGTAAACTCATAAATTGGAATAATTTTGTTCTAGAAAATTTCAAAAATAATATATAAACTATCTTATATGATTAATGAAGAAAAAAATAGGATTTTTAATATTTAATTGATTCTTCATATTCTCACAGGGTATTGTACACGACTTTTACCGAGATTAAGTATTTTATATAAATTTGAATTGTTTTGTATTAGAAATTTTTGACAATTATATATGAATAATATTATAAGATTAAAAGAAGAAGAAAATAAGAGTCTTTATTTCATTAGATTCTTCACGATTTTCATAGGATTTTGTATATGACATTACCGATATTAAGTATTTTGTAAAAATGTACAAAATTGAATACTTTTGTTCTAGAAAATCTAGACGATTATATTTGCATGATATTATAATATTAAAAGAAGAAATAAATTGGACATTTTTAATTTTATTGATTCTTCCTAATTTTCGTAGGGTAATGTATACGACTTTTACGAAGATTAAGAAATTGTGAAAAAGTATAAATTCGAATACTTTTGTTTTGGTAAATTTTGACAATTATAAATGAATTATATTCTAAGATTAACAGAAGAAAAAATAGGATTTTTGTTTTTGTTGATTCTTCATTATTTCCATAGGATATTGTATATGAGTTTTACCGAGATTAGGTATTTTAATAAATTATAAGTTTTAATACTTTTGTATTCGAAATTTTAACAATTTTATATAAATGATATTATAAGATTAACAGATGAAAAATAGTATTTTTATTTTACTTGATTTTTCATGATTTTCATAGGGTATTGTATATGAATTTTACCGATATTAAGAATTATGTAAGAAAAAAAAATTTGAATACTTTTGTACTAGAAAATTTTGACAATTATATGCTACTTATAGATTCTAAAATTAATAGAATAAAAAATAGGATTCTTTTTACTTTTTATTGATTGTTCATGATTTTCATAGGAAATTGTACACGGCTTTAACTATGATTTTGATTTTTGTAAAAAAAAAGATTTTTTTTAATTATTTTGTAATAGAAATTTTTGACAAATATATATAAATGATATAATAAATTTAACAATAGAAAAAATTTGGATTTTTTGTTTTAATTGTTTCTTCATGATTTTCATAATGTACTATACAAGACTTTCTATCGAGATTAAGTATTTTGTTAAAAATGTATAAATAGAAATAATTTTGTTCTAGAAAATTTAAAAAATAATATATAAATTAGCTTGTATGATTAATGAAAGAAAAAAATAGGATTTTTTATTTAAAATTGATTCTTCATATTCTCATAGGGTATTATTGTACACGACTTTTACCGAGATTAAGAATTTTATAAAAAAAATATAAATTTGAATACTTTTGTATTCGAAAATTTTGACAATTATATATGAATGATATTAGAAGATTAAAAGAAAAAGAAAATAAGAGTTTTTATTTCAGTAGATTCTTCACAATTTTCATAGGATTTTGTATATGACATTACCGATATTAAGTATTTAGTAAAAATGTAAAAAATTGAATACTTTTGTTCTAGAAAATTTGGACGATTATATTTGCATGAAGTTATAATATTAACAGAAGAAATAAATTGGATATTTTTAATTTCATTGATTCTTCCTGATTTTCATAGGGTAATGTATAAGACTTTTACGAGGATTAAGAAATTGTAAAAAAGTATAAATTCGAATTCTTTTGTGTAGATAAATTTTGACAATTATAAATGAATTATATTTTAAGATTAACAGAAGAAAAGATAAGAATTTTTTATTTTCGTTGATTCTTCATGATTTCCATAGGCTATTGTATATGAATTTTACCGATATTAGGTATTTTAATAAATTATAAGTTTGAATACTTTTGTATTAGAAATTTTGACAATTTTATATAAATGATATTATAAGATTAAAAGAAGAAAAATAGTATTTATATTTTAGTTGATTCTTCAAGATTTTCATAGGGTATTGTATATGAATTTTACCGATATTAAGAATTATTTAAGAAAAAAAGTAAAATTTTGAATACTTTTGTACTAGAAAATTTTGACAATTATATGCTACTTATAGATTCTAAAATTAATAGAATAAAAAATAGGATTCTTTTAACTTTTTATTGATTGTACATGATTTTCATAGGAAATTGTACATGGCTTTAACTATGATTTTGATTTTTTTTTTGAATTATTTTTTAATAGAAATTTTTGACAAATATATATAAATGATATTATAAATTTAACATTAGAAAAAATTGTTTTTTTTGTTTTAATTGTTTCTTCATGATTTTCATAAAGTACTATACAAGACTTTCTACCGAGATTAAGTTTTTGTTAAAAATGTATAAATAGAAATAATTTTGTTCTAGAAAATTTCAAAAATAATATATAAATTATATTGTATGATTAATGGAAGAAACAAATAGGATTTTTTGTTTTTAATTGATTCTTCATATTCTCATAGGGTATTATTGTACACGACTTTTACCGAGATTAAGAATTATATACAAAAAATATAAATTTGAATACCTTTGAAATAGAAAATTTTGACAATTATAAATGAATGATATTCTAAGATTAAAAGAGGAAGAAGATAAGAGTTTTTATTTCAGCAGATTCCACGATTTTCATAGGATTTTGTATATGACATTACCGATATTAAGTATTTTGTAAAAATGTAAAAAATTGAATACTTTTGTTCTAGAAAATTTGGACGATTATATTTGCATGATATTATAATATTAACAGAAAAAATAAATTGGATATTTTTAATTTAATTGATTAATCCTGATTTTCATAGGGTAATGTATACGACTTTTACGAGGATTAAGAAATTGTAAAAAAGTATAAATTCGAATTCTTTTGTGTAGTTAAATTTTGACAATTATAAATGAATTATATTCTTCGATTAACAGAAGAAAAGATAGGATTTTTTATTTTTGTTGATTCTTCATGATTTCCATAGGCTATTGTATATGAATTTTACCGATATTAGGTATTTTAATAAATTATAAGTTTTAATACTTTTGTATTAGAATTTTTGACAATTTTATATAAATGATATTATAAGCTTAACAGAATAAAATAGTATTTTTATTTTAGTTGATTCTTCATGATTTTCATAGGGTACTGTATATGAATTTTACCGATATTAGGAATTATGTAAGAAAAAAAGTAAAATTTTGAATACTTTTGTACTAGATAATTTTGACAATTATATGCTACTCATAGATTCTAAAATTAATAGAATAAAAAATTGGATTCTTTACTTTTTATTGATTGCTCATGATTTTCATAGGAAATTGTACACGGCTTTAACTAAGATTTTGATTTTTGTAAAAAAAAGAAAAAAAATTAATTCTCTTGTAATAGATATTTTTTACAAATATATATGAATGATATTATAATTTTAACAGTAGAAAAAAATTGGATTTTTTTATTTTAATTGATTCTTCATGATTTTCATAAAGTACGATACAAGACTTCTACCGAGATTAAGTATTTTGTTAAAAATATATAAATTGGAATAATTTTGTTCTAGAAAATTTCAAAAATAATATATAAACTATCTTGTATGATTAATGAAGAAAAAAATAGGATTTTTAATATTTAATTGATTCTTCGTATTCTCACAGGGTATTGTACACGACTTTTACCGAGATTAAGTATTTTATATAAATTTGAATTGTTTTGTATTAGAAAATTTTGACAATTATATATGAATAATATTATAAGATTAAAAGAAGAAGAAAATAATATTTTTTATTTCATTAGATTCTTCACGATTTTCATAGGATTTTGTATATAACATTACCGATATTAAGTATTTTGTAAAAATGTACAAAATTGAATACTTTTGTTATAGAAAATCTAGACGATTTTATTTGCATGAAATTATAATATTAAAAGAAGAAATAAATTGGACATTTTTAATTTTATTGATTCTTCCTGATTTTCGTAGGGTAATGTATACGACTTTTACGAGGATTAAGAAATTGTGAAAAAGTATAAATTCGAATACTTTTGTTTTGGTAAATTTTGACAATTATAAATGAATTATATTCTAAGATTAACAGAAGACAAAATAGGATTTTTATTTTTGTTGATTCTTCATGATTTCCATAGGATATAGTATATGAGTTTTACCGAGATTAGGTATTTTAATAAATTATAAGTTTTAATACTTTTGTATTAGAAATTTTGACAATTTTATATAAATGATATTATAAGATGAACAGATGAAAAATAGTATTTTTATTTTACTTGATTTTTCATGATTTTCATAGGGTATTGTATATGAATTTTACCCATATCAAGAATTATGTAAGAAAAAAAGTAAAATTTTGAATACTTTTGTACTAGAAAATTTTGACAATTATATGCTACTTATAGATTCTAAAATTAAAAGAAAAAAAATGGATTCTTTTTACGTTTTATTGATTGTTCATGATTTTTATAGGAAATTGTACAAGGCTTTAACTAAGATTTTGATTTTCGTAAAAAAAATAATAATTTATGAATTCTTTTGTAATAGAAATTTTTGAAAAATATATATAAATGATATTATAATTTTAACAGTAGAAAAAATTTGGATTTTTTTTGTTTTAATTGATTCTTCATGATTTTCATAAAGTACTATACAAGACTTCTACCGAGATTAAATATTTTGTTAAAAATGTATAAATTGGAATAATTTTTTCCAGAGAATTTCAAAAATAATATATAAATTACCTTGTATCATTAATGGAAAAAAAATAGGATTTTTTATTCTTAATTGATGCTTCATATTGTCATAGGGTATTGTACACGACTTTTACCGAGATTTAGAATTTTATAAAAAAATATAATTTGAATAATTTTGTATAAGAAAATTTTGACAATTATATATGAATTATATCCTAAGATTAAAAGAAGAAGAATATAAGAGTTTTTATTTCAGTACATTCTTCGCGATTTTCATAGGTTTTTGTATATGACATTACCGATATTAAGTATTTTTTAAAAATGTAAAAAATTGAGCACTTTTGTTCTTGAAATTTGGACAATTATATTTGCATGATATTATAATATTAATAGAAGAAATAAATTGGATATTTTTAATTTAATTGATTCTTCCTGATTTTCATAGGGTAATGTATACGACTTTTACAAGGATTAAGAAATTGTAAAAAAGTATAAATTCGAATTCTTTTGTGTTTGTAAATTTTGATAATTATAAATGAATTATATTCTAAGATTAACAGAAGAAAAATAGGATTTTTTATTTTTGTTGATTCTTCATGATTTCCATAGGCTATTGTATATGAGTTTTACCGAGATTAGGTATTTTAATAAATTGTAAGTTTTAATACTTTTGTATTAGAAATTTGACAATTTTATATAAATGATATTATAAAATTAACAGAAGAGAAATAGTATTTTTATTTTACTTGATTCTTCATGATTTTCATAGGGTATTTTTTTTTTGAACATAAGAAAAAATTAGGAGGCCTAAGAACACAGCCATCTAGAGCATCCGAATAGATGAGAGCCGACAACTCTATATCGTCCTTCCACCTACTTCGACCACCTGACAGACCCATCTTGGCCACACGGTCAACCACCCGATTGCCTTCCCTGAAGACATGCATAAACCTAAAGGCACGACAATACAGCAAATTAACACAAATATCATTAACAATTTGGTTAATTTCCCAGGAACACTGCCAGATATCATTCAACACATTAATTAGGCATAAGTTGTCCCCCTCAATTTCCATAATAGACAGATTTAATTCTTTAATACTCTTAGTTTCTAGTCGGAGAGCCAATGCTTCGGATTGCAAAACCAAAACATTTTCCCCAGACTCCTTTTCCATTGCAATAATCCTCCCATAATAATCTCTAATGACAAATCCCACCCTTTCCCCCTCTGATCCACTGCTCTGTCAAAGTTAATCTTGACTATGTTATTCTTTGGTTTAATCACGTGCACTTTATTCTTCTTTTCCTATTATTCCCCCTTTTTATCTTCTGTGTTGATTCCACCAACTCACATCCATCCTTGTTAATATATTTAGTCTTTTCCCAGTTCAGTCTGATAGTACGAATAAACTCCTTTATGCCCTTAATTTTGTTTTGTTCATTTGTTTGAAAGCACATTGATTCCTGAACATCCAAACTGCCCACCAGACCGTAGCAAGAGTAATCCCTTGCTCTGCATTCAAGTTTCCAAAAATCTCTAGCAAGATTTGTTTTAAAGATCTATTCTCTGTTTGTATATTCCTGAGGGCCGCATCTAATTTTTTATCTTAATTTTTTATTTCCGCCTTAGTAAAAGGGCATTTTAGTATTAAGTGAACATCATCTTCAGAAGAGTGCTGACACAGCTCACAATTTTGTGGAACAACAATATTCTTTTTAGCTAGATATGTTTTGGTCGGAAGTCCATTATGAGCTAATTTCCAAATAAGCTTTTAACTTTTGGGTACGTGTCGATTTTCCAAATCCATGAGAAATAGTAAATCTGAGGAGCCATCCTTTTAGTAAGCATTTCATATGCTGATTTCGTATTAAACATCCCATTTCTACTCTGAGACCACATTATTTTATCTGTGATATATTATTTATCGGAATTGGAATTGACGAGACTACATCAACACCTTCTTGATTAAATACTTCACTAAGTTTTTCTCTATCCCATTTTTGATCTTTGATGAGAGAGCTAACTTTGTTATTATTGTCATTACTTACATCGTGGCGTCTAAATTCCCTAATACAACACGACGGGATCCAAGAATCTTTCCAAATACGAGTAGATTCTCCATTCCCAAGACACCGAAATTAAGCCCTTAAAGAATTCCTTTCTAATTTTTAAAAGTTGGGACCATTGCCAAGACAAATTCTTCCCTTTACCTATGTATTCTTGGAGGTTAGTTTCTTTTAAGTATTTTCCATTTATAATATTAACCCTAATATTTGAGGGTTCTGCTTGTATTTCCTAGAGTAATTTTATTTGGAGAGCTTTATTCATATGTTCCGCTTTCCTAATTCCAAGCCCCCACTCTTTTTTGATTTGCAAATCTTATCCCACCCGATCATCGACGAGTGTTTTTCTCCCTTCTTCCAAAAAAAATTTCTATTAATTCTATCCAGTTCCTCATGGGTGGATGATAGAAGCATAAAACTTTGCATTGTATAGTTTGGTTTTGCCGATAGTTTTGCTCTGATGGGTGTCGCTCTTCCTTCCTGAGAAAGAGACGAAGCTTTCTATTTCGTAAGTTGGCTTTTAAAGATAGGATGATATCATTGAAAGTATCCTTGTTAACTCTACCATTAATAATTGGGCATCCCAGGTAATTTTCGAGTGACATTGTAATAGGGATGTTAAATATAGCTTGAATGACATTTTTATTTTGATTGGATGTTTTCGTAGTCGTTTGGAGAGCGGATTTGTGGAAGTTAACACTTTGGCCTGAAAATTCACAATAGTCCTCAATAATGGTTTTAATTGCGATGTTGGCCGCTTGCTTTGCCTTTGCAAAAATAATGATATCATCCGCAAAAGATAAAAAGGGGATAGTGATTCGATTTTTCACAATCGGAAATCCAATATTTTTATTCGCATTACATTCAAACTGAAGCTTCCTAGAATACACCTCCGCACATAGGATAAACAGGAAAGGGGAAGGGGATCGCCTTGACGCAAACCTCTTTCCTGGAAAAACATTTCCGTTGGTCCATTGTTAACCAGCACCGAAAATGAGACCGTAGTCACACATTCTCTGATCCAGTTAATAACTTTTTCATGAAATCCGAATTTTTGAAGTACTGCAAAAAGGAAGTTCCATTCAATTTTATCATTGGCTTTCTCCATATCTAATTTAATTGCCATCCATCCCTCCTTCCCTTTCCTAGCCCTAAATGAATGAAAGATTTCATGAGCAATTAGAATATTGTCTTGAATTGCCATATCAGCCACAAAAGCTCCTTGTAGCGGATGTATATGTTTTTGTAGAAGAGGTTTTAGTCTCTTTGTGATTATCTTCGAGATAGTTTTGTAGATTGTAGAGCATAGGCTTATCGGCATGATTTTCATAGGGTATTGTATATGAATTTTACCGATATTATGAATTATTTAAGAAAAAAAGTAAAATTTTGAATACTTGTGTACTAGAAAATTTTGCAATTATATGCTACTTATAGATTCTAAAATAAATAGAATAAAAAATTGGATTCTTTTTACTTTTTATTGATTGTTCATGAGTTTCATAGGAATTTGTACACGACTTTAACTAAGATTTTGATTTTAGTAAAAAAAGATTTTTTTTTTAATTCTTTTGTAATAGAAATTTTTGACAAATATATATAAATGATATTATAATTTTAACAGTAGAAAAAATTTGGATTTTTTTATTTTAATTGATTCTTCATGAATTTCATAAAGTACTATACAAGACTTCTACCGAGATTAAGTATTTTGTTAGAAATATATAAATTTGAAAAAAAATTTCCAGAGAATTTCAAAAATAATATATAAATTACCTTGTATTATTAATGGAAAAAAATAGGATTTTTTTTTTAATTGATTCTTCATATTGTCATAGGGTATTGTACACGACTTTTACCGAGATTTAGAATTTTATAAAAAAATATAATTTGAATAATTTTGTATTAGAAAATTTTGACAATTATATATGAATTATATCCTAAGATTAAAAGAAGAAGAATATAAGAGTTTCTATTTCAGTACATTCTTCGCGATTTTCATAGGTTTTTGTATATGTCATTACCGATATTAAGTATTTTTTAAAAATGTAAAAAATTGAGCACTTTTGTTCTATAAATTTGGACAATTATATTTGCATGATATTATAATATTAACAGAAGAAATAAATTGGATATTTTTAATTTAATTGATTCTTCCTGATTTTCATAGGGTAATGTATACGACTTTTACAAGGATTAAGAAATTGTAAAAAAGTATAAATTCGAATTCTTTTGTGTTTGTAAATTTTGACAATTATAAATGAATTATATTCTAAGATTAACAGAAGAAAAATAGGATTTTTTATTTTTGTTGATTCTTCATGATTTCCGTAGGCTATTGTATATGAGTTTTACCGAGATTAGGTATTTTAATAAATTGTAAGTTTTAATACTTTTGTATTAGAAATTTGACAATTTTATATAAATGATATTATAAAATTAACAGAAGAGAAATAGTATTTTTATTTTACTTGATTCTTCATGATTTTCATAGGGTATTTTTTTTTTAACATAAGAAAAAATTAGGAGGCCTAAGAACACAGCCATCTAGAGCATCCGAATAGATGAGAGCCGACAACTCTATATCGTCCTTCCACCTACTTCGACCACCTGACAGACCCATCTTGGCCACACGGTCAACCACCCGATTGCCTTCCCTGAAGACATGCATAAACCTTAAGGCACGACAATACAGCAAATTAACACAAATATCATTAACAATTTGGTTAATTTCCCAGGAACACTGCCAGATATCATTCAACACATTAATTAGGCATAATTTGTCCCCCTCAATTTCCATAATAGACAGATTTAATTCTTTAATACTCTTAGTTTCTAGTCGGAGAGCCAATGCTTCGGATTGCAAAACCAAAACATTTTCCCCAGACTCCTTTTCCATTGCAATAATCCTCCCATAACAATCTCTAATGACAAATCCCCACCCTTTCCCCCTCTGATCCACTGCTCTGTCAAAGTTAATCTTGACTATGTTATTCTTTGGTTTAATCACGTGCACTTTATTCTTCTTTTCCTATTATTCCCCCTTTTTATCTTCTGTGTTGATTCCACCAACTCACATCCATCCTTGTTAATATATTTAGTCTTTTCCCAGTTCAGTCTGGTAGTACAAATAAACTCCTTTATGCCCTTAATTTTGTTTTGTGCTTTTGTTTGAAATCACATTGATTCCTGAACATCCAAACTGCCCACCAGACCGTAGCAAGAGTAATCCCTTGCTCTGCATTCAAGTTTCCAAAAATCTCTAGCAAGATTTGTTTTAAAGATCTATTCTCTGTTTGTATATTCCTGAGGGCCGCATCTAATTTTTTATCTTAATTTTTGATTTCCGCCTTAGTAAAGGGAATTTTAGTATTAAGTGAACATCATCTTCAGAAGAGTGCTGACACAGCTCACAATTTTGTGGAACAACAATATTCTTTTTAGCTAGATATGTTTTGGTCGGAAGTCCATTATGAGCTAATTTCCAAATAAATCTTTTAACTTTTGGGTACGTGTCGATTTTCCAAATCCATGAGAAATAGTCAATCTGAGGAGCCATCCTTTTAGTAAGCATTTCATATGCTGATTTCGTATTAAACATCCCATTTCTACTCTGAGACCATATTATTTTATCTGGTATATTATTTATCGGAATTGGAATTGACGAGACAACATCAACACCTTCTTGATTAAATACTTCACTACGTTTTTCTCTATCCCATTTTTGATCTTTGATGAGAGAGCTAACTTTGTTATTATTGTCATTACTTACATCGTGGCGTCTAAATTCCCCAATACAACACGACGGGATCCAAGAATCTTTCCAAATACGAGTAGATTCTCCATTCCTAAGACACCGAAATTAAGCCCTTAAAGAATTCTTTTCTAATTTTTAAAAGTTGGGACCATTGCCAAGACAAATTCTTCCCTTTACCTATGTATTCTTGGAGGTTAGTTTCTTTTAAGTATTTTCCATTTATAATATTAACCCTAATATTTGAGGGTTCTGCTTGTATTTCCTAGAGTTATTTTATTTGGAGAGCTTTATTCATATGTTCCGCTTTCCTAATTCCAAGCCCCCACTCTTTTTTGATTTGCAAATCTTATCCCACCCGATCATCGACGAGTGTTTTTCTCCCTTCTTCCAAAAAAAATATCTATTAATTCTATCCAGTTCCTCATGGGTGGATGATAGAAGCATAAAACTTTGCATTGTATAGTTTGGTTTTGCCGATAGTTTTGCTCTGATGAGTGTCGCTCTTCCTTCCTGAGAAAGAGACGAAGCTTTCTATTTCGTAAGTTGGCTTTTAAAGATAGGATGATATCATTGAAAGTATCCTTGTTAACTCTACCATTAATAATTGGGCATCCCAGGTAATTTTCGAGTGACATTGTAATAGGGATGTTAAATATAGCTTGAATGACATTTTTATTTTGATTGGATGTTTTCATAGTCGTTTGGAGAGCGGATTTGTGGAAGTTAACACTTTGGCCTGAAATTTCACAATAGTCCTCAATAATGGTTTTAATTGCGATGTTGGCCGCTTGCTTTGCCTTTGCAAAAATAATGATATCATCCGCAAAAGATAAAAAGGGGATACTGATTCGATTTTTCACAATCGGAAATCCAATATTTTTATTCGCATTACATTCAAACTGAAGCTTCCTAGAATACACCTCCGCACATAGGATAAACAGGAAAGGGGAAAGGGGATCGCCTTGACGCAAACCTCTTTCCTGGAAAAACATTTCCGTTGGCCCATTGTTAACCAGCACCGAAAATGAGACCGTAGTCACACATTCTCTGATCCAGTTAATAACTTTTTCATGAAATCTGAATTTTTTAAGTACTGCAAAAAGGAAGTTCCATTCAATTTTATCATTGGCTTTCTCCATATCTAATTTAATTGCCATCCATCCCTCCTTCCCTTTCCTAGCCCTAAATAAATGAAAGATTTCATGAGCAATTAGAATATTGTCTTGAATTGCCATATCAGCCACAAAAGCTCATTGTAGCGGATGTATATGTTTTTGTAGAAGAGGTTTTAGTCTCTTTGTGATTATCTTCGAGATAGTTTTGTAGATTGTAGAGCATAGGCTTATCGGCATGATTTTCATAGGGTATTGTATATGAATTTTACCGATATTATGAATTATTTAAGAAAAAAAGTAAAATTTTGAATACTTGTGTACTAGAAAATTTTGCAATTATATGCTACTTATAGATTCTAAAATAAATAGAATAAAAAATTGGATTCTTTTTACTTTTTATTGATTGTTCATGAGTTTCATAGGAATTTGTACACGACTTTAACTAAGATTTTGATTTTTGTAAAAAAAGAATTTTTTTTTAATTCTTTTGTAATAGAAATTTTTGACAAATATATATAAATGATATTATAATTTTAACAGTAGAAAAAATTTGGATTTTTTTATTTTAATTGATTCTTCATGATTTTCATAAAGTACTATACAAGACTTCTACCGAGATTAAGTATTTTGTTAGAAATATATAAATTTGAATAATTTTGTTCTAGAAATTCTCAAAAATAATATGTAAACTATCTTGTATGATTAATGATGAAAAAGTAGGTTTTTTAGTTTTTAATTGATTCTTCATATTCTCACAGGGTATTGTACACGACTTTTACCGAGATGAAGTATTTTATAAAACAATATAAATTTGAATACTTTTGTATTAGAAAATTTTTACAATTATATATGAATGATATTCAAAGATTAAAAGAAGAAGAAAATAAGAGTTCTTATTTCAATATATTCTTCACGATTTTTGTAGGATTTTGTTTATGACATTACCGATATTAAGTATTTTGTAAAAATGTAAAAAATTGAATACTTTAGATCTAGAAAATTTAGACGATTATATTTGCATGATATTATAATATTAACAGAAGAAATAAATTGGATATTATTAATTTAACTGATTCTTCCTGATTTTCGTAGGGTAATGTACACGACT
This sequence comes from Phyllobates terribilis, assembly GCF_046119375.1. Classification (NCBI taxonomy): domain Eukaryota; kingdom Metazoa; phylum Chordata; class Amphibia; order Anura; family Dendrobatidae; genus Phyllobates; species Phyllobates terribilis. The sequence goes on from NW_027369504.1 coordinate 36,973, forward strand.
TTTACGAGGATTAAGAAATTGTAAAACAGTAAAAATTAGAATACTTTTGTGTTGGAAAGTTTTGACAATTATAAATGAATTATGTTCTAAGATAAACAGAAGAAAAAATTGGATTTTATTTTTGTTGATTCTTCATGATTTCCATGGGCTATTGTATATGAGTTTTACCGAGGTTAGTTATTTTGTAATAAATTATAAGTTTTAATACTTTTGTATTGGAAATTTTTGACAATTTTATATAAAAGATATTATAAGATTAACACAAGAAAAATAGTATTTTTCTTTTAGTTGATTCTTCATGATTTTCATAGGGTATGGTATATGAATTTTACCTATATTAAGAATTATGTAAGAAAAAAAGTAAAATTTTGAATACTTTTGTACTAGAAAATTTTAACAATTATATGCTACTTATAGACTCTAAAATTAATAGAATAAAAAATTGGATTCTTTTTACTTTTAATTGATTGTTCATGATTTTCATAGGAAATTGTACACGCCTTTAACTAAGATTTTGATTTTCGTAAAAAAAATGAAACTTTCTGAATTCTTTTGTAATAGAAATTTTTGACAAATATATATATATATATGATATTATATTTTTAACAGTAGAAAAAAATTGGATTTTTTAATTTTAATTGATTCTTCATGATTATCATAAAGTACTATACAAGACTTCTACTGAGATTATGTATTTTGTTAAAAAATGTATAAATTGGAATAATTTTGTTCTAGAAAATTTCAAAAATAATATATAAATTATCTTGTATGATTAATGGAAGAAAAAAATAGGATTTTTTTATTTTTAATTGATTCTTCATATTCTCATAGGGTATTATACACGACTTTTACCGAGATTAAGAATTTCATAAAAAAATATAAATTTGAATACTTTTGTATTAGAAAATTTTGACAATTATATATGAATGATATTCTAAGATTAAAAGAAGAAGAAAATAAGAGTTTTTATTTCAGTAGATTCTTCACGATTTTCATAGGATTTTGTATATGACATTACTGATATTAAGTATTTTGTAAAAATGTAAAAAATTGAATACTTTGTTCTAGAAAATTTGGACGATTATATTTGCATGATATTATAATATTAACAGAAAAAATAAATTGGATATTTTTAACTTAATTGATTATTCCTGATTTTCATAGGGTAATGTATATGACTTTTACGAGGATTAAGAAATTGTAAAAAAGTATAAATTCGAATTCTTTTGTGTTGATAAATTTTGACAATTATAAAAGAATTATATTCTAAGATTAACAGAAGAAAAATATAGGATTTTTATTTTTGTTGATTCTTCATGATTTCCATAGGCTCTTCTATATGAATAATACCGATATTAGGTATTTTAATAAATTATAAGTTTAAATAATTTTGTATTAGAAATTTTGACAATTTTATTGGAATGATATTATAAGATTAACAGAATAAAAAATAGTATTTTTATTTTAGTTGATTCTTCATGATTTTCATAGGGTATTATATATGAATTTTACCGATATTATGAATTATGTAAGAAAAAAAGTAAAATTTTGAATACTTTGGTACTAGAAAATTTTGACAATTATATGCTACTTATAGATTCTAAAATTAATAGAATAAAAAATAGGATTCTTTTTTACTTTTTATTGATTGTTCATGATTTTCATAGGAAATTGTACACGGCTTTAACTATGATTTTGATTTTTGTAAAAAAAAAAGATTTTTTTTTTGAATTATTTTGTAATAGAAATTTTTGAAAAATATATATAAATGATATTATAAATTTAACAGTAGAAAAAATTTGGATTTTTTATTTTAATTGTTTCTTCATGATTTTCATAAAGTACTATACAAGACTTTCTATCGAGATTAAGTATTTTGTTAAAAATGTATAAATAGAAATAATTTTGTTCTAGAAAATTTCAAAAATAATATATCAATTATCTTGTATGATTAATGGAAGAAACAAATAGGATTTTTTATTTTTAATTGATTCTTCATATTCTCATAAGGTATTATTGTACATGACTTTTACCGAGATTAAGAATTTTATAAGAAAATATAAATTTGAATACTTTTGTATTCGAAAATTTTGAAAATTATATATGAATGATATTATAAGATTAAAAGAAGAAGAAAATAAGAGTTTTTATTTCAATAGATTCTTCACTATTTTCATAGGATTTTGTATATGACATTACCTATATTAAGTATTTTGTAAAAATGTAAAAAATTGAATACTTTTGTTCTAGAAAATTTGGACGATTATATTTGCATGATGTTATAATATTAATAGAAGAAATAAATTGGATATTTGTAATTTAATTGATTCTTCCTGATTTTCATAGGGTAATGTATACGACTTTTACGAGGATTAAGAAATTGTAAGAAAGTATAAATTCGATTTCTTTTGTGTAGATAAATTTTGACAATTATAAATGAATTATATTCTAAGATTAACAGAAGTAAAGATAGGAATTTTTTATTTTCGTTGATTCTTCATGATTTCCATAGGCTATTGTATATGAATTTTACCGATATTAGGTATTTTAATAAATTATAAGTTTGAATACTTTTGTATTAGAAATTTTGACAATTTTATATAAATGATATTATAAGATTAAAAGAAGAAAAATAGTATTTTTATTTTAGTTGATTCTTCATCATTTTCATAGGGTATTGTATATGAATTTTACCGATATTAAGAATTATGTAAGAAAAAAAGTAAAATTTTGAATACTTTTGTACTAGAAAATTTTGACAATTATATGCTACTTATAGATTCTAAAATTAATAGAATAAAAAATGGGATTCTTTTAACTTTTTATTGATTGTTCATGATTTTCATAGGAAATTGTACACGGCTTTAACTATGATTTTGATTTTTTTTGAATTATTTTGTAATAGAAATTTTTGACAAATATATATAAATGATATTATAAATTTAACATTAGAAAAAAATTGTATTTTTTGTTTTAATTGTTTCTTCATGATTTTCATAAAGTACTATACAAGACTTTCTACCGAGATTAAGTATTTTGTTAAAAATGTATAAATAGAAATAATTTTGTTCTAGAAAATTTCAAAAATAATATATAAATTATCTTGTGTGATTAATGGAAGAAACAAATAGGATTTTTTGTTTTTAATTGATTCTTCATATTCTCATAGGGTATTATTGTACACGACTTTTACCGGGATTAAGAATTTTATAAAAAATATAAATTTGAATAATTTTGTATTAGAAAATTTTGACAATTATAAATGAATGATATTATAAGATTAAAAGAGGAAGAAAATAAGAGTTTTTATTTCAGTAGATTCTTCACCATTTTCATAGGATTTTGTATATGACATTACCGATATTAAGTATTTTGTAAACATGTAAAAAATTGAATACTTTTCTTCTAGAAAATTTGGACGATTATATTTGCAGAGGGAGGCTCTTGTGAGTAGAAGGGTTATTGTGAGTATGTGAGTACGGATCTGGACCATTGGATCACGGTGATCAACGGCCCAGGAAATTTGGGAACAAAATAAAAAAAAAAAGCCAAATACGGACGCGCGTGTCTCTCTTTTAAACTGAAGGTTAATTTTGTAAAAACACCTGGAAAATAGAATGAAAAGACACCAATGCCCCCGTGCAATTATGTACCAGCCAGATTCGCATCTTCTCGTCTTCTCGTCTTCTACACTCCTCCCAGTAACACAAAATTGAGACTTGCAGAAGAAGAAAAGAGATCGAAGCGAAATCCTCAACAACGATTCACCGACTACTGCATCAGAAAAAGTCACAACAAAATGTCAGGAACAGAGAGCGAGTCTAATGGCGTTGGTAAGAACAATCCTGATTTCAACCTAATTTCCGATTTTCTCTGAAATTGAGATTTCGACCTATTTTTAGTTTGTTTTATAGTTTAGCACTAGAGATTATAGTTGTTGTGACATTTCGAATTGATTTCGACCTATTTTCGCCCAATTTGAGATTTCGAACTGATATTGGACGACTATTATGGTATTTTGAGTTAAAATGTTCCATAAATTGGATTTGCATGAACTGAAAATATGCATGAACAAAACTGACATCTATTCATTCAAAATATGAGAAATATTCCGGAATCTGAGATTTTATGAACCTTATCAGCATTTCAACGTGGAAAATTTGGAGTTTGATGTAATTTTCTACTGTTTATGTGTTTGAAGGTGATGGAATGGAAATTGAAGTTATAAGAATTGGAACATCTTCCTCATCTGGTTCAATATCATCTTCAACATCTACTTCGAACTCCAGCACTGCTTTAACAGTTGAACACATTGTGTTAGGAAGTGCTACAGATGAAGAAGATATTGCTAACTCTAGTGGAGGTGAAGAGGTTATACAAGAGCGACATTTTGAACCTGCGCCTGCGCCTAAGCCTGAGCCTGAGCTTGAGCCTGAACAGCAGCAACAACTAGTTGAGCTGAGCATGCAAAGCTACACAGCTCTAGAAGATGAGTTTTCATCACCACAAAACATGCATGAGCGTAGAGAAAATCGCAAACATCAACTTACATACTCAGGAAGAGTAAAATGTGTTGCACGAAAGAAGGGATTAAAGCCATATGGAAAGAGATTGGCAGAAAAGAGTGAAAAAATGAAAGAGAGAAGTGTCGTGTTAAAGACAACACAAGGGCAGCCAATGGAAGACGATGAAACTCAGCAACAAAAAGAGGAGGAGCAAAAAGAACATAAAGAGAAAGACAGAAAGAAGGAGGAAGTGCTGCGATGATCTGTTGGTACAAGTAAGCAAAAAATGTTTAGATTGTTTAAATTAAAACTACACGAAATTAGTATGATCCTCAAATTTAGGGTTTATGAAAATATATGTACTGGAACATGAAAACGTATATGATGGAACATGAAAATGTATATGATGGAACATGATATTAAAAGAACATGAACATGACATTAAAAAAGTAAGGTTCAGGAAAACGTATTTGCTTGAACATGACATTACAAGAACATGAACATGAGATTGAAGTCCATAATTGATTTATGTATTTAATAAAGATCAAAGTTAAATAGAGTTCATTTTTTGAGTTACAAAAAGAAAGTGCATGACAAAAAAATATCAAGGTTCATGAAATCGACAGACTGGATCACACATATCTACTATGAGGTTCATTCTATAGAAAGAAAAAATGCAATTTCAAAAAACTATTGAAAGATAGAATTTATGTTTTTAAATTGACATATCTATTATTATATGATTCACGTAGGTAGCAAA
>NW_027369505.1:0-42236 GCF_046119375.1 Phyllobates terribilis
GCAAAAAATTTCAGAATTGCACCTTGCAATGCGGAGAAATTACTGTTTGTGCATTTACAATATTCATTGATTTTTGCCATTGAAAAACGTCCAGAAATGATTGAAGCTACTGACTGAATGAAAGGAGCTGGCATCTCACTCTCTTTGAATCTTCTTTATCATGCTAAGAGGAGCAGGAAAAAGCAAAAAATTTCAGAATTGCACCTTGCAATGCGGAGAAATTACTGTTTGTGCATTTACAATATTCATTGATTTTTGCCATTGAAAAACGTCCAGAAATGATTGAAGCTACTGACTGAATGAAAGGAGCTGGCATCTCACTCTCTTTGAATCTTCTTTATCATGCTAAGAGGAGCAGGAAAAAGCAAAAAAATTCAGAATTGCACCTTGCAATGCGGAGAAATTACTGTTTGTGCATTTACAATATTCATTGATTTTTGCCATTGAAAAACATCATGTTATTCATATACCAGAAATGATTGAAGCTACTGACTGAATGAAAGGAGCTGGCATCTCACTCTCTTTGAATCTTCTTTTTCATGCTAAGAGGAGCAGGAAAAAGCAAAAAATTTCAGAATTGCATCTTGCAATGCGGAGAAATTACTGTTTGTGCATTTACAATATTCATTGATTTTTGCCATTGAAAAACATCCAGAAATGATTGAAGCCACTGACTGAATGAAAGGAGCTGGCATCTCACTCTCTTTGAATCTTCTTTATCATGCTAAGAGGAGCAGGAAAAAGCAAAAAATTTCAGAATTGCACCTTGCAATGCGGAGAAATTACTGCTTGTGCATTTACAATATTCATTGATTTTTGCCATTGAAAAACGTCCAGAAATGATTGAAGCTACTGACTGAATGAAAGTAGCTGGCATCTCACTCTCTTTGAATCTTCTTTATCATGCTAAGAGGAGCAGGAAAAAGCAAAAAATTTCAGAATTGCATCTTGCAATGCGGAGAAATTACTGTTTGTGCATTTACAATATTTATTGATTTTTGCCATTGAAACACGTCCAGAAATGTTTGAAGCTACTGACTGAATGAAAGGAGCTGGCATCTCACTCTCTTTGAATCTTCTTTATCATGATAGGATTAGCAGGAAAAAGCAAAAAATTTCAGAATTGCACCTTGCAATGTGGAGATATTACTGTTTGTGCATTTACAATATTCATTGATTTTTGCCATTGAAAAACGTCCAGAAATGTTTGAAGCTACTGACTGAATGAAAGGAGCTGGCATCTCACTCTCTTTGAATCTTCTTTATCATGCTAGGGTTAGCAGGAAAAAGCAAAAAATTTCAGAATTGCACCTTGCAATGTGGAGATATTACTGTTTGTGCATTTACAATATTCATTGATTTTTGCCATTGAAAAACGTCCAGAAATGTTTATACCAGAAATGTTTGAAGCTACTGACTGAATGAAAGGAGCTGGCATCTCACTCTCTTTGAATCTTATTTATCATGCTAAGAGGAGCAGGAAAAAGCAAAAAATTTCAGAATTGCACCTTGCAATGCGGAGAAATTACTGTTTGTGCATTTACAATATTCATTGATTTTTGCCATTGAAAAACATCATGTTATTCATATACCAGAAATGATTGAAGCTACTGACTGAATGAAAGGAGCTGGCATCTCACTCTCTTTGAATCTTCTTTATCATGCTAGGATTAGCAGGAAAAAGCAAAAAATTTCAGAATTGCACCTTGAAATGTGGAGATATTACTGTTTGTGCATTTACAATATTCATTGATTTTTGCCATTGAAAAACGTCCAGAAATGTTTGAAGCTACTGACTGAATGAAAGGAGCTGGCATCTCACTCTCTTTGAATCTTCTTTATCATGCTAGGATTAGCAGGAAAAAGCAAAAAATTTCAGAATTGCACCTTGCAATGTGGAGATATTACTGTTTGTGCATTTACAATATTCATTGATTTTTGCCATTGAAAAACGTCCAGAAATGTTTGAAGCTACTGACTGAATGAAAGGAGCTGGCATCTCACTCTCTTTGAATCTTCTTTATCATGCTAGGAGTAGCAGGAAAAATCAAAAAATTTCAGAATTGCACCTTGCAATGTGGAGATATTACAGTTTGTGCATTTACAATATTCATTGATTTTTTCCATTGAAAAACGTCCAGAAATGTTTGAAGCTACTGACTGAATGAAAGGAGCTGGCATCTCACTCTCTTTGAATCTTCTTTATCATGCTAGGATTAGCAGGAAAAAGCAAAAAATTTCAGAATTGCACCTTGCAATGTGGAGATATTACTGTTTGTGCATTTACAATATTCATTGATTTTTGCCATTGAAAAACGTCCAGAAATGTTTGAAGCTACTGACTGAATGAAAGGAGCTGGCATCTCACTCTATTTGAATCTTCTTTATCATGCTAGGATTAGCAGGAAAAAGCAAAAAATTTCAGAATTGCACCTTGCAATGTGGAGATATTACTGTTTGTGCATTTACAATATTCATTGATTTTTGCCATTGAAAAACGTCCAGAAATGTTTATACCAGAAATGTTTGAAGCTACTGACTGAATGAAAGGAGCTGGCATCTCACTCTATTTGAATCTTCTTTATTATGCTAAGAGGAGCAGGAAAAAGCAAAAAAATTCAGAATTGCACCTTGCAATGCGGAGAAATTACTGTTTGTGCATTTACAATATTCATTGATTTTTGCCATTGAAACACGTCCAGAAATGTTTGAAGCTACTGACTGAATGAAAGGAGCTGGCATCTCACTCTCTTTGAATCTTCTTTATCATGATAGGATTAGCAGGAAAAAGCAAAAAATTTCAGAATTGCACCTTGCAATGTGGAGATATTACTGTTTGTGCATTTACAATATTCATTGATTTTTGCCATTGAAAAACGTCCAGAAATGTTTATACCAGAAATGTTTGAAGCTACTGACTGAATGAAAGGAGCTGGCATCTCACTCTCTTTGAATCTTCTTTATCATGCTAAGAGGAGCAGGAAAAAGCAAAAAAATTCAGAATTGCACCTTGCAATGCGGAGAAATTACTGTTTGTGCATTTACAATATTCATTGATTTTTGCCATTGAAAAACATCATGTTATTCATATACCAGAAATGATTGAAGCTACTGACTGAATGAAAGGAGCTGGCATCTCACTCTCTTTGAATCTTCTTTATCATGCTAGGATTAGCAGGAAAAAGCAAAAAATTTCAGAATTGCACCTTGCAATGTGGAGATATTACTGTTTGTGCATTTACAATATTCATTGATTTTTGCCATTGAAAAACGTCCAGAAATGTTTGAAGCTACTGACTGAATGAAAGGAGCTGGCATCTCACTCTCTTTGAATCTTCTTTATCATGCTAGGATTAGCAGGAAAAAGCAAAAAATTTCAGAATTGCACCTTGCAATGTGGAGATATTACTGTTTGTGCATTTACAATATTCATTGATTTTTGCCATTGAAAAACGTCCAGAAATGTTTGAAGCTACTGACTGAATGAAAGGAGCTGGCATCTCACTCTATTTGAATCTTCTTTATCATGCTAGGATTAGCAGGAAAAAGCAAAAAATTTCAGAATTGCACCTTGCAATGTGGAGATATTACTGTTTGTGCATTTACAATATTCATTGATTTTTGCCATTGAAAAACGTCCAGAAATGTTTATACCAGAAATGTTTGAAGCTACTGACTGAATGAAAGGAGCTGGCATCTCACTCTCTTTGAATCTTCTTTATCATGCTAAGAGGAGCAGGAAAAAGCAAAAAAATTCAGAATTGCACCTTGCAATGCGGAGAAATTACTGTTTGTGCATTTACAATATTCATTGATTTTTGCCATTGAAAAACGTCCAGAAATGATTGAAACTACTGACTGAATGAAAGTAGCTGGCATCTCACTCTCTTTGAATCTTCTTTATCATGCTAAGAGGAGCAGGAAAAAGCAAAAAATTTCAGAATTGCACCTTGCAATGCGGAGAAATTACTGTTTGTGCATTTACAATATTCATTGATTTTTGCCATTGAAAAACGTCCAGAAATGATTGAAGCTACTGACTGAATGAAAGGAGTTGGCATCTCACTCTCTTTGAATCTTCTTTACCATGCTAAGAGGAGCAGGAAAAAGCAAAAAATTTCAGAATTGCACCTTGCAATGCGGAGAAATTACTGTTTGTGCATTTACAATATTCATTGATTTTTGACATTGAAAAACATCATGTTATTCATATACCAGAAATAATTGAAGCTACTGACTGAATGAAAGGAGCTGGCATCTCACTCTCTTTGAATCTTCTTTATCATGCTAAGAGGAGCAGGAAAAAGCAAAAAATTTCAGAATTGCACCTTGCAATGCGGAGAAATTACTGTTTGTGCATTTACAATATTCATTGATTTTTGCCATTGAAAAACGTCCAGAAATGATTGAAGCTACTGACTGAATGAAAGGAGCTGGCATCTCACTCTCTTTGAATCTTCTTTATGATGCTAAGAGGAGCAGGAAAAAGCAAAAAATTTCAGAATTGCACCTTGCAATGCGGAGAAATTACTGTTTGTGCATTTACAATATTCATTGATTTTTGCCATTGAAAAACGTCCAGAAATGATTAAAGCTACTGACTGAATGAAAGGAGCTGGCATCTCACTCTCTTTGAATCTTCTTTATCATGCTAAGAGGAGCAGGAAAAAGCAAAAAATTTCAGAATTGCACCTTGCAATGCGGAGAAATTACTGTTTGTGCATTTACAATATTCATTGATTTTTGCCATTGAAAAACATCATGTTATTCATTTACCAGAAATGATTGAAGCTACTGACTGAATGAAAGGAGCTGGCATCTCACTCTCTTTGAATCTTCTTTATCATGCTAAGAGGAGCAGGAAAAAGCAAAAAATTTCAGAATTGCACCTTGCAATGCGGAGAAATTACTGTTTGTGCATTTACAATATTCATTGATTTTTGCCATTGAAAAACGTCCAGAAATGATTGAAGCTACTGACTGAATGAAAGGAGCTGGCATCTCACTCTTTTTGAATCTTCTTTATCATGCTAAGAGGAGCAGGAAAAAGCAAAAAATTTCAGAATTGCACCTTGCAATGCGGAGAAATTACTGTTTGTGCATTTACAATATTCATTGATTTTTGCCATTGAAAAACGTCCAGAAATGATTGAAGCTACTGACTGAATGAAAGGAGCTGGCATCTCACTCTCTTTGAATCTTCTTTATCATGGTAAGAGGAGCAGGAAAAAGCAAAAAATTTCAGAATTGCAACTTGCAATGCGGAGAAATTACTGTTTGTGCATTTACAATATTCATTGATTTTTGCCATTGAAAAACGTCCAGAAATGATTGAAGCTACTGACTGAATGAAAGGAGCTGGCATCTCACTCTCTTTGAATCTTCTTTATCATGCTAAGAGGAGCAGGAAAAAGCAAAAAATTTCAGAATTGCACCTTGCAATGCGGAGAAATTACTGTTTGTGCATTTACAATATTCATTGATTTTTGCCATTGAAAAACGTCCAGAAATGATTGAAGCTACTGACTGAATGAAAGGAGCTGGCATCTCACTCTCTTTGAATCTTCTTTATCATGCTAAGAGGAGCAGGAAAAAGCAAAAAATTTCAGAATTGCAACTTGCAATGCGGAGAAATTACTGTTTGTGCATTTACAATATTCATTGATTTTTGCCATTGAAAAACATCATGTTATTCATATACCAGAAATGTTTGAAGCTACTGACTGAATGAAAGAAGCTGGCATCTCACTATCTTTGAATCTTCTTTATCATGCTAAGAGGAGCAGGAAAAAGCAAAAAATTTCAGAATTGCACCTTACAATGCGGAGAAATTACTGTTTGTGCATTTACAATATTCATTGATTTTTGCCATTGAAAAACGTCCAGAAATGATTGAAGCTACTGACTGAATGAAAGGAGCTGGCATCTCACTCTCTTTGAATCTTCTTTATCATGCTAAGAGGAGCAGGAAAAAGCAAAAAATTTCAGAATTGCACCTTGCAATGCGGAGAAATTACTGTTTGTGCATTTACAATATTCATTGATTTTTGCCATTGAAAAACGTCCAGAAATGTTTGAAGCTACTGACTGAATGAAAGGAGCTGGCATCTTACTCTCTTTGAATCTTCTTTATCATGCTAGGATTAGCAGGAAAAAGCAAAAAATTTCAGAATTGCACCTTGCAATGTGGAGATATTACTGTTTGTGCATTTACAATATTCATTGATTTTTGCCATTGAAAAACGTCCAGAAATGTTTGAAGCTACTGACTGAATGAAAGGAGCTGGCATCTCACTCTATTTGAATCTTCTTTATCATGCTAGGATTAGCAGGAAAAAGCAAAAAATTTCAGAATTGCACCTTGCAATGTGGAGATATTACTGTGTGTGCATTTACAATATTCATTGATTTTTGCCATTGAAAAACGTCCAGAAATGTTTATACCAGAAATGTTTGAAGCTACTGACTGAATGAAAGGAGCTGGCATCTCACTCTCTTTGAATCTTCTTTATCATGCTAAGAGGAGCAGGAAAAAGCAAAAAATTTCAGAATTGCACCTTGCAATGCGGAGAAATTACTGTTTGTGCATTTACAATATTCATTGATTTTTGCCATTGAAAAACGTCCAGAAATGATTGAAGCTACTGACTGAATGAAAGGAGCTGGCATCTCACTCTCTTTGAATCTTATTTATCATGCTAAGAGGAGCAGGAAAAAGCAAAAAATTTCAGAATTGCACCTTGCAATGCGGAGAAATTACTGTTTGTGCATTTACAATATTCATTGATTTTTGCCATTGAAAAACATCATGTTATTCATATACCAGAAATGATTGAAGCTACTGACTGAATGAAAGGAGCTGGCATCTCACTCTCTTTGAATCTTCTTTATCATGCTAAGAGGAGCAGGAAAAAGCAAAAAATTTCAGAATTGCACCTTGCAATGCGGAGAAATTACTGTTTGTGCATTTACAATATTCATTGATTTTTGCCATTGAAAAACATCCAGAAATGATTGAAGCTACTGACTGAATGAAAGGAGCTGGCATCTCACTCTCTTTGAATCTTCTTTATCATGCTAAGAGGAGCAGGAAAAAGCAAAAAATTTCAGAATTGCACCTTGCAATGCGGAGAAATTACTGTTTGTGCATTTACAATATTCATTGATTTTTGCCATTGAAAAACGTCCAGAAATGATTGAAGCTACTGACTGAATGAAAGGAGCTGGCATCTCACTCTCTTTGAATCTTCTTTATCATGCTAAGAGGAGCAGGAAAAAGCAAAAAATTTCAGAATTGCAACTTGCAATGCGGAGAAATTACTGTTTGTGCATTTACAATATTCATTGATTTTTGCCATTGAAAAACATCATGTTATTCATATACCAGAAATGATTGAAGCTACTGACTGAATGAAAGGAGCTGGCATCTCACTCTCTTTGAATCTTCTTTATCATGCTAAGAGGAGCAGGAAAAAGCAAAAAATTTCAGAATTGCACCTTGCAATGCGGAGAAATTACTGTTTGTGCATTTACAATATTCATTGATTTTTGCCATTGAAAAACGTCCAGAAATGATTGAAGCTACTGACTGAATGAAAGGAGCTGGCATCTCACTCTCTTTGAATCTTCTTTATCATGCTAAGAGGAGCAGGAAAAAGCAAAAAATTTCAGAATTGCACCTTGCAATGCGGAGAAATTACTGTTTGTGCATTTACAATATTCATTGATTTTTGCCATTGAAAAACGTCCAGAAATGATTGAAGCTACTGACTGAATGAAAGGAGCTGGCATCTCACTCTCTTTGAATCTTCTTTATCATGCTAAGAGGAGCAGGAAAAAGCAAAAAATTTCAGAATTGCACCTTGCAATGCGGAGAAATTACTGTTTGTGCATTTACAATATTCATTGATTTTTGCCATTGAAAAACATCATGTTATTCATATCCCAGAAATGTTTGAAGCTACTGACTGAATGAAAGAAGCTGGCAACTCACTCTCTTTGAATCTTCTTTATCATGCTAAGAGGAGCAGGAAAAAGCAAAAAATTTCAGAATTGCACCTTGCAATGCGGAGAAATTACTGTTTGTGCATTTACAATATTCATTGATTTTTGCAATTGAAAAACGTCCAGAAATGATTGAAGCTACTGACTGAATGAAAGGAGCTGGCATCTCACTCTCTTTGAATCTTCTTTATCATGTTAAGAGGAGCAGGAAAAAGCAAAAAATTTCAGAATTGCACCTTGCAATGCGGAGAAATTACTGTTTGTGCATTTACAATATTCATTGATTTTTGCCATTGAAAAACGTCCAGAAATGATTGAAGCTACTGACTGAATGAAAGGAGCTGTTATCTCACTCTCTTTGAATCTTGTTTATCATGCTAAGAGGAGCAGGAAAAAGCAAAAAATTTCAGAATTGCACCTTGCAATGCGGAGAAATTACTGTTTGTGCATTTACAATATTCATTGATTTTTGCCATTGAAAAACATCATGTTATTCATATACCAGAAATGATTGAAGCTACTGACTGAATGAAAGGAGCTGGCATCTCACACTCTTTGAATCTTCTTTATCATGCTAAGAGGAGCAGGAAAAAGTAAAAAATTTCAGAATTGCACCTTGCAATGCGGAGAAATTACTGTTTGTGCATTTACAATATTCAATGATTTTTGCCATTGAAAAACGTCCAGAAATGATTGAAGCTACTGACTGAACGAAAGGAGCTGGCATCTCACTCTCTTTGAATCTTCTTTATCATGCTAAGAGGAGCAGGAAAAAGCAAAAAATTTCAGAATTGCACCTTGCAATGCGGAGAAATTACTGTTTGTGCATTTACAATATTCATTGATTTTTGCCATTGAAAAACATCATGTTATTCATATACCAGAAATGTTTGAAGCTACTGACTGAATGAAAGGAGCTGGCATCTCACTCTCTTTGAATCTTCTTCATAATGCTAAGAGGAGCAGGAAAAAGCAAAAAATTTCAGAATTGCACCTTGCAATGCGGAGAAATTACTGTTTGTGCATTTACAATATTCATTGATTTTTGCCATTGAAAAACGTCCAGAAATGATTGAAGCTACTGACTGAATGAAAGGAGCTGGCATCTCACTCTCTTTGAATCTTCTTTATCATGCTAAGATGAGCAGGAAAAAGCAAAAAATTTCAGAATTGCACCTTGCAATGCGGAGAAATTACTGTTTGTGCATTTACAATATTCATTGATTTTTGCCATTGAAAAACATCATGTTATTCATATACCAGAAATGTTTGAAGCTACTGACTGAATGAAAGGAGCTGGCATCTCACTCTCTTTGAATCTTCTTTATCATGCTAAGAGGAGCAGGAAAAAGCAAAAAATTTCAGAATTGCACCTTGCAATGCGGATAAATTACTGTTTGTGCATTTAAAATATTCATTGATTTTTGCCATTGAAAAATGTCCAGAAATGATTGAAGCTACTGACTGAATGAAAGGAGCTGGCATCTCACTCTCTTTGAATCTTGTTTATCATGCTAAGAGGAGCAGGAAAAAGCAAAAAATTTCAGAATTGCACCTTGCAATGCGGAGAAATTACTGTTTGTGCATTTACAATATTCATTGATTTTTGCCATTGAAAAACGTCCAGAAATTATTGAAGCTACTGACTGAATGAAAGGAGCTGGCATCTCACTCTCTTTGAAACTTCTTTATCATGCTAAGAGGAGCAGGAAAAAGCAAAAATTTTCAGAATTGCACCTTGCAATGCGGAGAAATTACTGTTTGTGCATTTACAATATTCATTGATTTTTGCCATTGAAAAACGTCCAGAAATGATTGAAGCTACTGACTGAATGAAAGGAGCTGGCATCTCACTCTCTTTGAATCTTCTTTATCATGCTAAGAGGAGCAGGAAAAAGCAAAAAATTTCAGAATTGCACCTTGCAATGCGGAGAAATTACTGTTTGTGCATTTACAATATTCATTGATTTTTGCCATTGAAAAACATCATGTTATTCATATACCAGAAATGTTTGAAGCTACTGACTGAATGAAAGGAGCTGGCATCTCACTCTCTTTGAATCTTCTTTATCATGCTAAGAGGAGCAGGAAAAAGCAAAAAATTTCAGAATTGCACCTTGCAATGCGGAGAAATTACTGTTTGTGCATTTACAATATTCATTGATTTTTGCCATTGAAAAACATCATGTTATTCATATACCAGAAATGATTGAAGCTACTGACTGAATGAAAGGAGCTGGCATCTCACTCTCTTTGAATCTTCTTTATCATGCTAAGAGGAGCAGGATAAAGCAAAAAAATTCAGACTTGCACCTTGCAATGCGGAGAAATTACTGTTTGTGCATTTACAATATTCATTGATTTTTGCCATTGAAAAACATCATGTTATTCATATACCAGAAATGTTTGAAGCTACTGACTGAATGAAAGGAGCTGGCATCTCACTCTCTTTGAATCTTCTTTATCATGCTAAGAGGAGCAGGAAAAAGCAAAAAATTTCAGACTTGCACCTTGCAATGCGGAGAAATTACTGTTTGTGCATTTACAATATTCATTGATTTTTGCCATTGAAAAACATCATGTTATTCATATACCAGAAATGTTTGAAGCTACTGACTGAATGAAAGGAGCTGGCATCTCACTCTCTTTGAATCTTCTTTATCATGCTAAGAGGAGCAGGAAAAAGCAAAAAATTTCAGAATTGCACCTTGCAATGCGGAGAAATTACTGTTTGTGCATTTACAATATTCATTGATTTTTGCCATTGAAAAACGTCCAGAAATGATTGAAGGTACTGACTGAATGAAAGGAGCTGGCATCTCACTCTCTTTGAATCTTCTTTATCATGCTAAGAGGAGCAGGAAAAAGCAAAAAATTTCAGAATTGCACCTTGCAATGCGGAGAAATTACTGTTTGTGCATTTACAATATTCATTGATTTTTGCCATTGAAAAACGTCCAGAAATGATTGAAGCTACTGTCTGAATGAAAGGAGCTGGAATCTCACTCTCTCTGAATCTTCTTTATCATGCTAAGAGGAGCAGGAAAAAGCAAAAAATTTCAGAATTGCACCTTGCAATGCGGAGAAATTACAGTTTGTGCATTTACAATATTCATTGATTTTTGCCATTGAAAAACGTCCAGAAATGATTGAAGCTACTGACTGAATGAAAGGAGCTGGCATCTCACTCTCTTTGAATCTTCTTTATCATGCTAAGAGGAGCAGGAAAAAGCAAAAAATTTCAGAATTGCACCTTGCAATGCGGAGAAATTACTGTTTGTGCATTTACAATATTCGTTGATTTTTGCCATTGAAAAACGTCCAGAAATGATTGAAGCTACTGACTGAATGAAAGGAGCTGGCATCTCACTCTCTTTGAATCTTCTTTATCATGCTAAGAGGAGCAGGAAAAAGCAAAAAATTTCAGAATTGCACCTTGCAATGCGGAGAAATTACAGTTTGTGCATTTACAATATTCATTGATTTTTGCCATTGAAAAACGTCCAGAAATGATTGAAGCTACTGACTGAATGAAAGGAGCTGGCATCTCACTCTCTTTGAATCTTCTTTATCATGCTAAGAGGAGCAGGAAAAAGCAAAAAATTTCAGAATTGCACCTTGCAATGCGGAGAAATTACTGTTTGTGCATTTACAATATTCATTGATTTTTGCCATTGAAAAACATGTTATTCATATACCAGAAATGTTTGAAGCTCCTGACTGAATGAAAGGAGCTGGCACCTCACTCTCTTTGAATCTTCTTTATCATGCTAAGAGGAGCAGGAAAAAGCAAAAAATTTCAGAATTGCACCTTGCAATGCGGAGAAATTACTGTTTGTGCATTTACAATATTCATTGATTTTTGCCATTGAAAAACGTCCAGAAATGATTGAAGCTACTGACTGAATGAAAGGAGCTGGCATCTCACTCTCTTTGAATCTTCTTTATCATGCTAAGAGGAGCAGGAAAAAGCAAAAAATTTCAGAATTGCACCTTGCAATGCGGAGAAATTACTGTTTGTGCATTTACAATATTCATTGATTTTTGCCATTGAAAAATGTCCAGAAATGATTGAAGCTACTGACTGAATGAAAGGAGCTGGCATCTCACTCTCTTTGAATCTTCTTTATCATGCTAAGAGGAGCAGGAAAAAGCAAAAAATTTCAGAATTGCGCCTTGCAATGCGGAGAAATTACTGTTTGTGCATTTACAAAATTCATTGATTTTTGCCATTGAAAAACATCATGTTATTCATATACCAGAAATGATTGAAGCTACTGACTGAAGGAAAGGAGCTGGCATCTCACTCTCTTTGAATCTTCTTTATCATGCTAAGAGGAGCAGGAAAAAGCAAAAAATTTCAGAATTGCACCTTGCAATGCGGAGAAATTACTGTTTGTGCATTTACAATATTCATTGATTTTTGCCATTGAAAAACGTCCAGAAATGATTGAAGCTACTGACTGAATGAAAGGAGCTGGCATCTCACTCTCTTTGAATCTTCTTTATCATGCTAAGAGGAGCAGGAAAAAGTAAAAAATTTCAGAATTGCACCTTGCAATGCGGAGAAATTACTGTTTGTGCATTTACAATATTCAATGATTTTTGCCATTGAAAAACGTCCAGAAATGATTGAAGCTACTGACTGAATGAAAGGAGCTGGCATCTCACTCTCTTTGAATCTTGTTTATCATGCTAAGAGGAGCAGGAAAAAGCAAAAAATTTCAGAATTGCACCTTGCAATGTGGAGAAATTACTGTTTGTGCATTTACAATATTCATTGATTTTTGCCATTGAAAAACGTCCAGAAATGATTGAAGCTACTGACTGAATGAAAGGAGCTGGCATCTCACTCTCTTTGAATCTTCTTTATCATGCTAAGAGGAGCAGGAAAAAGCAAAAAATTTCAGAATTGCACCTTGCAATGCGGAGAAATTACTGTTTGTGCATTTACAATATTCATTGATTTTTGCTATTGAAAAACATCATGTTATTCATATACCAGAAATGATTGAAGCTACTGACTGAATGAAAGGAGCTGGCATCTCACTCTCTTTGAATCTTCTTTATCATGCTAAGAGGAGCAGGAAAAAGCAAAAAATTTCAGAATTGCACCTTGCAATGCGGAGAAATTACAGTTTGTGCATTTACAATATTCATTGATTTTTGCCATTGAAAAACGTCCAGAAATGATTGAAGCTACTGACTGAATGAAAGGAGCTGGCATCTCACTCTCTTTGAATCTTCTTTATCATGCTAAGAGGAGCAGGAAAAAGCAAAAAATTTCAGAATTGCACCTTGCAATGCGGAGAAATTACTGTTTGTGCATTTACAATATTCATTGATTTTTGCCATTGAAAAACGTCCAGAAATGATTGAAGGTACTGACTGAATGAAAGGAGCTGGCATATCACTCTCTTTGAATCTTCTTTATCATGCTAAGAGGAGCAGGAAAAAGCAAAAAATTTCAGAATTGCACCTTGCAATGCGGAGAAATTACTGTTTGTGCATTTACAATATTCATTGATTTTTGCCATTGAAAAACGTCCAGAAATGATTGAAGCTACTGACTGAATGAAAGGAGCTGGCATCTCACTCTCTTTGAATCTTCTTTATCATGCTAAGAGGAGCAGGAAAAAGCAAAAAATTTCAGAATTGCACCTTGCAATGCGGAGAAATTACTGTTTGTGCATTTACAATATTCATTGATTTTTGCCATTGAAAAACGTCCAGAAATGATTGAAGCTACTGACTGAATGAAAGGAGCTGGCATCTCACTCTTTTTGAATCTTCTTTATCATGCTAAGAGGAGCAGGAAAAAGCAAAAAATTTCAGAATTGCACCTTGCAATGCGGAGAAATTACTGTTTGTGCATTTACAATATTCATTGATTTTTGCCATTGAAAAACGTCCAGAAATGATTGAAGCTACTGACTGAATGAAAGGAGCTGGCATCTCACTCTCTTTGAATCTTCTTTATCATGCTAAGAGGAGCAGGAAAAAGCAAAAAATTTCAGAATTGCAACTTGCAATGCGGAGAAATTACTGTTTGTGCATTTACAATATTCATTGATTTTTGCCATTGAAAAACATCATGTTATTCATATACCAGAAATGTTTGAAGCTACTGACTGAATGAAAGAAGCTGGCATCTCACTATCTTTGAATCTTCTTTATCATGCTAAGAGGAGCAGGAAAAAGCAAAAAATTTCAGAATTGCACCTTACAATGCGGAGAAATTACTGTTTGTGCATTTACAATATTCATTGATTTTTGCCATTGAAAAACGTCCAGAAATGATTGAAGCTACTGACTGAATGAAAGGAGCTGGCATCTCACTCTCTTTGAATCTTCTTTATCATGCTAAGAGGAGCAGGAAAAAGCAAAAAATTTCAGAATTGCACCTTGCAATGCGGAGAAATTACTGTTTGTGCATTTACAATATTCATTGATTTTTGCCATTGAAAAACGTCCAGAAATGTTTGAAGCTACTGACTGAATGAAAGGAGCTGGCATCTTACTCTCTTTGAATCTTCTTTATCATGCTAGGATTAGCAGGAAAAAGCAAAAAATTTCAGAATTGCACCTTGCAATGTGGAGATATTACTGTTTGTGCATTTACAATATTCATTGATTTTTGCCATTGAAAAACGTCCAGAAATGTTTGAAGCTACTGACTGAATGAAAGGAGCTGGCATCTCACTCTATTTGAATCTTCTTTATCATGCTAGGATTAGCAGGAAAAAGCAAAAAATTTCAGAATTGCACCTTGCAATGTGGAGATATTACTGTGTGTGCATTTACAATATTCATTGATTTTTGCCATTGAAAAACGTCCAGAAATGTTTATACCAGAAATGTTTGAAGCTACTGACTGAATGAAAGGAGCTGGCATCTCACTCTCTTTGAATCTTCTTTATCATGCTAAGAGGAGCAGGAAAAAGCAAAAAATTTCAGAATTGCACCTTGCAATGCGGAGAAATTACTGTTTGTGCATTTACAATATTCATTGATTTTTGCCATTGAAAAACGTCCAGAAATGATTGAAGCTACTGACTGAATGAAAGGAGCTGGCATCTCACTCTCTTTGAATCTTATTTATCATGCTAAGAGGAGCAGGAAAAAGCAAAAAATTTCAGAATTGCACCTTGCAATGCGGAGAAATTACTGTTTGTGCATTTACAATATTCATTGATTTTTGCCATTGAAAAACATCATGTTATTCATATACCAGAAATGATTGAAGCTACTGACTGAATGAAAGGAGCTGGCATCTCACTCTCTTTGAATCTTCTTTATCATGCTAAGAGGAGCAGGAAAAAGCAAAAAATTTCAGAATTGCACCTTGCAATGCGGAGAAATTACTGTTTGTGCATTTACAATATTCATTGATTTTTGCCATTGAAAAACATCCAGAAATGATTGAAGCTACTGACTGAATGAAAGGAGCTGGCATCTCACTCTCTTTGAATCTTCTTTATCATGCTAAGAGGAGCAGGAAAAAGCAAAAAATTTCAGAATTGCACCTTGCAATGCGGAGAAATTACTGTTTGTGCATTTACAATATTCATTGATTTTTGCCATTGAAAAACGTCCAGAAATGATTGAAGCTACTGACTGAATGAAAGGAGCTGGCATCTCACTCTCTTTGAATCTTCTTTATCATGCTAAGAGGAGCAGGAAAAAGCAAAAAATTTCAGAATTGCAACTTGCAATGCGGAGAAATTACTGTTTGTGCATTTACAATATTCATTGATTTTTGCCATTGAAAAACATCATGTTATTCATATACCAGAAATGATTGAAGCTACTGACTGAATGAAAGGAGCTGGCATCTCACTCTCTTTGAATCTTCTTTATCATGCTAAGAGGAGCAGGAAAAAGCAAAAAATTTCAGAATTGCACCTTGCAATGCGGAGAAATTACTGTTTGTGCATTTACAATATTCATTGATTTTTGCCATTGAAAAACGTCCAGAAATGATTGAAGCTACTGACTGAATGAAAGGAGCTGGCATCTCACTCTCTTTGAATCTTCTTTATCATGCTAAGAGGAGCAGGAAAAAGCAAAAAATTTCAGAATTGCACCTTGCAATGCGGAGAAATTACTGTTTGTGCATTTACAATATTCATTGATTTTTGCCATTGAAAAACGTCCAGAAATGATTGAAGCTACTGACTGAATGAAAGGAGCTGGCATCTCACTCTCTTTGAATCTTCTTTATCATGCTAAGAGGAGCAGGAAAAAGCAAAAAATTTCAGAATTGCACCTTGCAATGCGGAGAAATTACTGTTTGTGCATTTACAATATTCATTGATTTTTGCCATTGAAAAACATCATGTTATTCATATCCCAGAAATGTTTGAAGCTACTGACTGAATGAAAGAAGCTGGCAACTCACTCTCTTTGAATCTTCTTTATCATGCTAAGAGGAGCAGGAAAAAGCAAAAAATTTCAGAATTGCACCTTGCAATGCGGAGAAATTACTGTTTGTGCATTTACAATATTCATTGATTTTTGCAATTGAAAAACGTCCAGAAATGATTGAAGCTACTGACTGAATGAAAGGAGCTGGCATCTCACTCTCTTTGAATCTTCTTTATCATGTTAAGAGGAGCAGGAAAAAGCAAAAAATTTCAGAATTGCACCTTGCAATGCGGAGAAATTACTGTTTGTGCATTTACAATATTCATTGATTTTTGCCATTGAAAAACGTCCAGAAATGATTGAAGCTACTGACTGAATGAAAGGAGCTGTTATCTCACTCTCTTTGAATCTTGTTTATCATGCTAAGAGGAGCAGGAAAAAGCAAAAAATTTCAGAATTGCACCTTGCAATGCGGAGAAATTACTGTTTGTGCATTTACAATATTCATTGATTTTTGCCATTGAAAAACATCATGTTATTCATATACCAGAAATGATTGAAGCTACTGACTGAATGAAAGGAGCTGGCATCTCACACTCTTTGAATCTTCTTTATCATGCTAAGAGGAGCAGGAAAAAGTAAAAAATTTCAGAATTGCACCTTGCAATGCGGAGAAATTACTGTTTGTGCATTTACAATATTCAATGATTTTTGCCATTGAAAAACGTCCAGAAATGATTGAAGCTACTGACTGAACGAAAGGAGCTGGCATCTCACTCTCTTTGAATCTTCTTTATCATGCTAAGAGGAGCAGGAAAAAGCAAAAAATTTCAGAATTGCACCTTGCAATGCGGAGAAATTACTGTTTGTGCATTTACAATATTCATTGATTTTTGCCATTGAAAAACATCATGTTATTCATATACCAGAAATGTTTGAAGCTACTGACTGAATGAAAGGAGCTGGCATCTCACTCTCTTTGAATCTTCTTCATAATGCTAAGAGGAGCAGGAAAAAGCAAAAAATTTCAGAATTGCACCTTGCAATGCGGAGAAATTACTGTTTGTGCATTTACAATATTCATTGATTTTTGCCATTGAAAAACGTCCAGAAATGATTGAAGCTACTGACTGAATGAAAGGAGCTGGCATCTCACTCTCTTTGAATCTTCTTTATCATGCTAAGATGAGCAGGAAAAAGCAAAAAATTTCAGAATTGCACCTTGCAATGCGGAGAAATTACTGTTTGTGCATTTACAATATTCATTGATTTTTGCCATTGAAAAACATCATGTTATTCATATACCAGAAATGTTTGAAGCTACTGACTGAATGAAAGGAGCTGGCATCTCACTCTCTTTGAATCTTCTTTATCATGCTAAGAGGAGCAGGAAAAAGCAAAAAATTTCAGAATTGCACCTTGCAATGCGGATAAATTACTGTTTGTGCATTTACAATATTCATTGATTTTTGCCATTGAAAAATGTCCAGAAATGATTGAAGCTACTGACTGAATGAAAGGAGCTGGCATCTCACTCTCTTTGAATCTTGTTTATCATGCTAAGAGGAGCAGGAAAAAGCAAAAAATTTCAGAATTGCACCTTGCAATGCGGAGAAATTACTGTTTGTGCATTTACAATATTCATTGATTTTTGCCATTGAAAAACGTCCAGAAATTATTGAAGCTACTGACTGAATGAAAGGAGCTGGCATCTCACTCTCTTTGAAACTTCTTTATCATGCTAAGAGGAGCAGGAAAAAGCAAAAATTTTCAGAATTGCACCTTGCAATGCGGAGAAATTACTGTTTGTGCATTTACAATATTCATTGATTTTTGCCATTGAAAAACGTCCAGAAATGATTGAAGCTACTGACTGAATGAAAGGAGCTGGCATCTCACTCTCTTTGAATCTTCTTTATCATGCTAAGAGGAGCAGGAAAAAGCAAAAAATTTCAGAATTGCACCTTGCAATGCGGAGAAATTACTGTTTGTGCATTTACAATATTCATTGATTTTTGCCATTGAAAAACATCATGTTATTCATATACCAGAAATGTTTGAAGCTACTGACTGAATGAAAGGAGCTGGCATCTCACTCTCTTTGAATCTTCTTTATCATGCTAAGAGGAGCAGGAAAAAGCAAAAAATTTCAGAATTGCACCTTGCAATGCGGAGAAATTACTGTTTGTGCATTTACAATATTCATTGATTTTTGCCATTGAAAAACATCATGTTATTCATATACCAGAAATGATTGAAGCTACTGACTGAATGAAAGGAGCTGGCATCTCACTCTCTTTGAATCTTCTTTATCATGCTAAGAGGAGCAGGATAAAGCAAAAAAATTCAGACTTGCACCTTGCAATGCGGAGAAATTACTGTTTGTGCATTTACAATATTCATTGATTTTTGCCATTGAAAAACATCATGTTATTCATATACCAGAAATGTTTGAAGCTACTGACTGAATGAAAGGAGCTGGCATCTCACTCTCTTTGAATCTTCTTTATCATGCTAAGAGGAGCAGGAAAAAGCAAAAAATTTCAGACTTGCACCTTGCAATGCGGAGAAATTACTGTTTGTGCATTTACAATATTCATTGATTTTTGCCATTGAAAAACATCATGTTATTCATATACCAGAAATGTTTGAAGCTACTGACTGAATGAAAGGAGCTGGCATCTCACTCTCTTTGAATCTTCTTTATCATGCTAAGAGGAGCAGGAAAAAGCAAAAAATTTCAGAATTGCACCTTGCAATGCGGAGAAATTACTGTTTGTGCATTTACAATATTCATTGATTTTTGCCATTGAAAAACGTCCAGAAATGATTGAAGGTACTGACTGAATGAAAGGAGCTGGCATCTCACTCTCTTTGAATCTTCTTTATCATGCTAAGAGGAGCAGGAAAAAGCAAAAAATTTCAGAATTGCACCTTGCAATGCGGAGAAATTACTGTTTGTGCATTTACAATATTCATTGATTTTTGCCATTGAAAAACGTCCAGAAATGATTGAAGCTACTGTCTGAATGAAAGGAGCTGGAATCTCACTCTCTCTGAATCTTCTTTATCATGCTAAGAGGAGCAGGAAAAAGCAAAAAATTTCAGAATTGCACCTTGCAATGCGGAGAAATTACAGTTTGTGCATTTACAATATTCATTGATTTTTGCCATTGAAAAACGTCCAGAAATGATTGAAGCTACTGACTGAATGAAAGGAGCTGGCATCTCACTCTCTTTGAATCTTCTTTATCATGCTAAGAGGAGCAGGAAAAAGCAAAAAATTTCAGAATTGCACCTTGCAATGCGGAGAAATTACTGTTTGTGCATTTACAATATTCGTTGATTTTTGCCATTGAAAAACGTCCAGAAATGATTGAAGCTACTGACTGAATGAAAGGAGCTGGCATCTCACTCTCTTTGAATCTTCTTTATCATGCTAAGAGGAGCAGGAAAAAGCAAAAAATTTCAGAATTGCACCTTGCAATGCGGAGAAATTACAGTTTGTGCATTTACAATATTCATTGATTTTTGCCATTGAAAAACGTCCAGAAATGATTGAAGCTACTGACTGAATGAAAGGAGCTGGCATCTCACTCTCTTTGAATCTTCTTTATCATGCTAAGAGGAGCAGGAAAAAGCAAAAAATTTCAGAATTGCACCTTGCAATGCGGAGAAATTACTGTTTGTGCATTTACAATATTCATTGATTTTTGCCATTGAAAAACATGTTATTCATATACCAGAAATGTTTGAAGCTCCTGACTGAATGAAAGGAGCTGGCACCTCACTCTCTTTGAATCTTCTTTATCATGCTAAGAGGAGCAGGAAAAAGCAAAAAATTTCAGAATTGCACCTTGCAATGCGGAGAAATTACTGTTTGTGCATTTACAATATTCATTGATTTTTGCCATTGAAAAACGTCCAGAAATGATTGAAGCTACTGACTGAATGAAAGGAGCTGGCATCTCACTCTCTTTGAATCTTCTTTATCATGCTAAGAGGAGCAGGAAAAAGCAAAAAATTTCAGAATTGCACCTTGCAATGCGGAGAAATTACTGTTTGTGCATTTACAATATTCATTGATTTTTGCCATTGAAAAATGTCCAGAAATGATTGAAGCTACTGACTGAATGAAAGGAGCTGGCATCTCACTCTCTTTGAATCTTCTTTATCATGCTAAGAGGAGCAGGAAAAAGCAAAAAATTTCAGAATTGCGCCTTGCAATGCGGAGAAATTACTGTTTGTGCATTTACAAAATTCATTGATTTTTGCCATTGAAAAACATCATGTTATTCATATACCAGAAATGATTGAAGCTACTGACTGAAGGAAAGGAGCTGGCATCTCACTCTCTTTGAATCTTCTTTATCATGCTAAGAGGAGCAGGAAAAAGCAAAACATTTCAGAATTGCACCTTGCAATGCGGAGAAATTACTGTTTGTGCATTTACAATATTCATTGATTTTTGCCATTGAAAAACGTCCAGAAATGATTGAAGCTACTGACTGAATGAAAGGAGCTGGCATCTCACTCTCTTTGAATCTTCTTTATCATGCTAAGAGGAGCAGGAAAAAGTAAAAAATTTCAGAATTGCACCTTGCAATGCGGAGAAATTACTGTTTGTGCATTTACAATATTCAATGATTTTTGCCATTGAAAAACGTCCAGAAATGATTGAAGCTACTGACTGAATGAAAGGAGCTGGCATCTCACTCTCTTTGAATCTTGTTTATCATGCTAAGAGGAGCAGGAAAAAGCAAAAAATTTCAGAATTGCACCTTGCAATGTGGAGAAATTACTGTTTGTGCATTTACAATATTCATTGATTTTTGCCATTGAAAAACGTCCAGAAATGATTGAAGCTACTGACTGAATGAAAGGAGCTGGCATCTCACTCTCTTTGAATCTTCTTTATCATGCTAAGAGGAGCAGGAAAAAGCAAAAAATTTCAGAATTGCACCTTGCAATGCGGAGAAATTACTGTTTGTGCATTTACAATATTCATTGATTTTTGCTATTGAAAAACATCATGTTATTCATATACCAGAAATGATTGAAGCTACTGACTGAATGAAAGGAGCTGGCATCTCACTCTCTTTGAATCTTCTTTATCATGCTAAGAGGAGCAGGAAAAAGCAAAAAATTTCAGAATTGCACCTTGCAATGCGGAGAAATTACAGTTTGTGCATTTACAATATTCATTGATTTTTGCCATTGAAAAACGTCCAGAAATGATTGAAGCTACTGACTGAATGAAAGGAGCTGGCATCTCACTCTCTTTGAATCTTCTTTATCATGCTAAGAGGAGCAGGAAAAAGCAAAAAATTTCAGAATTGCACCTTGCAATGCGGAGAAATTACTGTTTGTGCATTTACAATATTCATTGATTTTTGCCATTGAAAAACGTCCAGAAATGATTGAAGGTACTGACTGAATGAAAGGAGCTGGCATATCACTCTCTTTGAATCTTCTTTATCATGCTAAGAGGAGCAGGAAAAAGCAAAAAATTTCAGAATTGCACCTTGCAATGCGGAGAAATTACTGTTTGTGCATTTACAATATTCATTGATTTTTGCCATTGAAAAACGTCCAGAAATGATTGAAGCTACTGACTGAATGAAAGGAGCTGGCATCTCACTCTCTTTGAATCTTCTTTATCATGCTAAGAGGAGCAGGAAAAAGCAAAAAATTTCAGAATTGCACCTTGCAATGCGGAGAAATTACTGTTTGTGCATTTACAATATTCATTGATTTTTGCCATTGAAAAATGTCCAGAAATGATTGAAGCTACTGACTGAATGAAAGGAGCTGGCATCTCACTCTCTTTGAATCTTCTTTATCATGCTAAGAGGAGCAGGAAAAAGCAAAAAATTTCAGAATTGCGCCTTGCAATGCGGAGAAATTACTGTTTGTGCATTTACAAAATTCATTGATTTTTGCCATTGAAAAACATCATGTTATTCATATACCAGAAATGATTGAAGCTACTGACTGAAGGAAAGGAGCTGGCATCTCACTCTCTTTGAATCTTCTTTATCATGCTAAGAGGAGCAGGAAAAAGCAAAAAATTTCAGAATTGCACCTTGCAATGCGGAGAAATTACTGTTTGTGCATTTACAATATTCATTGATTTTTGCCATTGAAAAACATCCAGAAATGATTGTAGCTACTGACTGAATGAAAGGAGCTGGCATCTCACTCTCTTTGAATCTTCTTTATCATGCTAAGAGGAGCAGGAAAAAGCAAAAAATTTCAGAATTGCACCTTGCAATGCGGAGAAATTACTGTTTGTGCATTTACAATATTCATTGATTTTTGCGATTGAAAAACATCATGTTATTCATATACCAGAAATGATTGAAGCTACTGACTGAATGAAAGGAGCTGGCATCTCACTCTCTTTGAATCTTCTTTATCATACTAAGAGGAGCAGGAAAAAGTAAAAAATTTCAGAATTGCACCTTGCAATGCGGAGAAATTACTGTTTGTGCATTTACAATATTCAATGATTTTTGCCATTGAAAAACGTCCAGAAATGATTGAAGCTACTGACTGAATGAAAGGAGCTGGCATCTCACTCTCTTTGAATCTTGTTTATCATGCTAAGAGGAGCAGGAAAAAGCAAAAAATTTCAGAATTGCACCTTGCAATGCGGAGAAATTACTGTTTGTGCATTTACAATATTCATTGATTTTTGCCATTGAAAAACGTCCAGAAATGATTGAAGCTACTGACTGAATGAAAGGAGCTGGCATCTCACTCTCTTTGAATCTTCTTTATCATGCTAAGAGGAGCAGGAAAAAGCAAAAAATTTCAGAATTGTACCTTGCAATGCGGAGAAATTACTGTTTGTGCATTTACAATATTCATTGATTTTTGCCATTGAAAAACATCATGTTATTCATATACCAGAAATGATTGAAGCTACTGACTGAATGAAAGGAGCTGGCATCTCACTCTCTTTGAATCTTCTTTATCATGCTAAGAGGAGCAGGAAAAAGCAAAAAATTTCAGAATTGCACCTTGCAATGCGGAGAAATTACTGTTTGTGCATTTAGAATATTCATTGATTTTTGCCATTGAAAAACGTCCAGAAATGATTGAAGCTACTGACTGAATGAAAGGAGATGGCATCTCACTCTCTTTGAATCTTGTTTATCATGCTAAGAGGAGCAGGAAAAAGCAAAAAATTTCAGAATTGCACCTTGCAATGCGGAGAAATTACTGTTTGTGCATTTACAATATTCATTGATTTTTGCCATTGAAAAATGTCCAGAAATGATTGAAGCTACTGACTGAATGAAAGGAGCTGGCATCTCACTCTCTTTGAATCTTCTTTATCATGCTAAGAGGAGCAGGAAAAAGCAAAAAATTTCAGAATTGCACCTTGCAATGCGGAGAAATTACTGTTTGTGCATTTACAATATTCATTGATTTTTGCTATTGAAAAACATCATGTTATTCATATACCAGAAATGATTGAAGCTACTGACAGAATGAAAGGAGCTGGCATCTCACTCTCTTTGAATCTTCTTTATCATGCTAAGAGGAGCAGGAAAAAGCAAAAAATTTCAGAATTGCACCTTGCAATGCGGAGAAATTACAGTTTGTGCATTTACAATATTCATTGATTTTTGCCATTGAAAAACGTCCAGAAATGATTGAAGCTACTGACTGAATGAAAGGAGCTGGCATCTCACTCTCTTTGAATCTTCTTTATCATGCTTGGATTAGCAGGAAAAAGCAAAAAATTTCAGAATTGCACCTTGCAATGTGGAGATATTACTGTTTGTGCATTTACAATATTCATTGATTTTTGCCATTGAAAAACATGTTTTTCATATACCAGAAATGTTTGAAGCTACTGACTGAATGAAAGGAGCTGGCATCTCACTCTCTTTGAATCTTCTTTATCATGCTAGGATTAACAGGAAAAAGCAAAAAATTTCAGAATTTCACCTTGCAATGTGGAGATATTACTGTTTGTGCATTTACAATATTCATTGATTTTTGCCATTGAAAAACATGTTTTTCATATACCAGAAATGTTTGAAGCTACTGACTGAATGAAAGGAGCTGGCATCTCACTCTCTTTGAATCTTCTTTATCATGCTAGGATTAACAGGAAAAAGCAAAAAATTTCAGAATTGCACCTTGCAATGTGGAGATATTACTGTTTGTGCATTTACAATATTCATTGATTTTTGCCATTAAAAAATGTCCAGAAATGATTGAAGCTACTGACTGAATGAAAGGAGCTGGCATCTCACTCTCTTTGAATCTTCTTTATCATGCTAGGATTAGCAGGAAAAAGCAAAAAATTTCAGAATTGCACCTTGCAATGTGGAGATATTACTGTTTGTGCATTTACAATATTCATTGATTTTTGCCATTGAAAAACATGTTTTTCATATACCAGAAATGTTTGAAGCTACTGACTGAATGAAAGGAGCTGGCATCTCACTCTCTTTGAATCTTCTTTATCATGCTAGGATTAACAGGAAAAAGCAAAAAATTTCAGAATTTCACCTTGCAATGTGGAGATATTACTGTTTGTGCATTTACAATATTCATTGATTTTTGCCATTGAAAAACATGTTTTTCATATACCAGAAATGTTTGAAGCTACTGACTGAATGAAAGGAGCTGGCATCTCACTCTCTTTGAATCTTCTTTATCATGCTAGGATTAACAGGAAAAAGCAAAAAATTTCAGAATTGCACCTTGCAATGTGGAGATATTACTGTTTGTGCATTTACAATATTCATTGATTTTTGCCATTGAAAAACGTCCAGAAATGTTTGAAGCTACTGACTGAATGAAAGGAGCTGGCATCTCACTCTCTTTGAATCTTCTTTATCATGCTAGGATTAGCAGGAAAAAGCAAAAAATTTCAGAATTGCACCTTGCAATGTGGAGATATTACTGTTTGTGCATTTACAATATTCATTGATTTTTGCCATTGAAAAACATGTTTTTCATAAACCAGAAATGTTTGAAGCTACTGACTGAATGAAAGGAGCTGGCATCTCACTCTCTTTAAATCTTCTTTATCATGCTAGGATTAGCAGGAAAAAGCAAAAAATTTCAGAATTGCACCTTGCAATGTGGAGATATTACTGTTTGTGCATTTACAATATTCATTGATTTTTGCCATTGAAAAACGTTTTTCATATACCAGAAATGTTTGAAGCTACTGACTGAATGAAAGGAGCTGGCATCTCACTCTCTTTGAATCTTCTTTATCATGCTAGGATTAACAGGAAAAAGCAAAAAATTTCAGAATTGCACCTTGCAATGTGGAGATATTACTGTTTGTGCATTTACAATATTCATTGATTTTTGCCATTGAAAAACGTCCAGAAATGTTTGAAGCTACTGACTGAATGAAAGGAGCTGGCATCTCACTCTCTTTGAATCTTCTTTATCATGCTAGGATTAACAGGAAAAAGCTAAAAATTTCAGAATTGCACCTTGCAATGTGGAGATATTACTGTTTGTGCATTTACAATATTCATTGATTTTTGCCATTGAAAAACATGTTTTTCATATACCAGAAATGTTTGAAGCTACTGACTGAATGAAAGGAGCTGGCATCTCACTCTCTTTGAATCTTCTTTATCATGCTAGGATTAGCAGGAAAAAGCAAAAAATTTCAGAATTGCACCTTGCAATGTGGAGATATTACTGTTTGTGCATTTACAATATTCATTGATTTTTGCCATTGAAAAACATGTGTTTTTCATATACCAGAAATGTTTGAAGCTACTGACTGAATGAAAGGAGCTGGCATCTCACTCTCTTTGAATCTTCTTTATCATGCTAGGATTAGCAGGAAAAAGCAAAAAATTTCAGAATTGCACCTTGCAATGTGGAGATATTACTGTTTGTGCATTTACAATATTCATTGATTTTTGCCATTGAAAAACATGTTTTTCATATACCAGAAATGTTTGAAGCTACTGACTGAATGAAAGGAGCTGGCATCTCACTCTCTTTGAATCTTCTTTATCATGCTAGGATTAACAGGAAAAAGCAAAAAAATTCAGAATTGCACCTTGCAATGTGGAGATATTACTGTTTGTGCATTTACAATATTCATTGATTTTTGCCATTGAAAAACGTCCAGAAATGTTTGAAGCTACTGACTGAATGAAAGGAGCTGGCATCTCACTCTCTTTGAATCTTCTTTATCATGCTAGGATTAGCAGGAAAAAGCAAAAAATTTCAGAATTGCACCTTGCAATGTGGAGATATTACTGTTTGTGCATTTACAATATTCATTGATTTTTGCCATTGAAAAACATGTTTTTCATATACCAGAAATGTTTGAAGCTACTGACTGAATGAAAGGAGCTGGCATGTCACTCTCTTTGAATCTTCTTTATCATGCTAGGATTAACAGGAAAAAGCAAAAAATTTCAGAATTGCACCTTGCAATGTGGAGATATTACTGTTTGTGCATTTACAATATTCATTGATTTTTGCCATTGAAAAACATGTTTTTCATATACCAGAAATGTTTGAAGCTACTGACTGAATGAAAGGAGCTGGCATCTCACTCTCTTTGAATCTTCTTTATCATGCTAGGATTAACAGGAAAAAGCAAAAAATTTCAGAATTGCACCTTGCAATGTGGAGATATTACTGTTTGTGCATTTACAATATTCATTGATTTTTGCCATTGAAAAACGTCCAGAAATGTTTGAAGCTACTGACTGAATGAAAGGAGCTGGCATCTCACTCTCTTTGAATCTTCTTTATCATGCTAGGATTAACAGGAAAAAGCAAAAAATTTCAGAATTGCACCTTGCAATGTGGAGATATTACTGTTTGTGCATTTACAATATTCATTGATTTTTGCCATTGAAAAACATGTTTTTCATATACCAGAAATGTTTGAAGCTACTGACTGAATGAAAGGAGCTGGCATCTCACTCTCTTTGAATCTTCTTTATCATGCTAGGATTAACAGGAAAAAGCAAAAAATTTCAGAATTGCACCTTGCAATGTGGAGATATTACTGTTTGTGCATTTACAATATTCATTGATTTTTGCCATTGAAAAACGTCCAGAAATGTTTGAAGCTACTGACTGAATGAAAGGAGCTGGCATCTCACTCTCTTTGAATCTTCTTTATCATGCTAGGATTAACAGGAAAAAGCAAAAAATTTCAGAATTGCACCTTGCAATGTGGAGATATTACTGTTTGTGCATTTACAATATTCATTGATTTTTGCCATTGAAAAACGTCCAGAAATGTTTGAAGCTACTGACTGAATGAAAGGAGCTGGCATGTCACTCTCTTTGAATCTTCTTTATCATGCTAGGATTAGCAGGAAAAAGCAAAAAATTTCAGAATTGCACCTTGCAATGTGGAGATATTACTGTTTGTGCATTTACAATATTCATTGATTTTTGCCATTGAAAAACATGTTTTTCATATACCAGAAATGTTTGAAGCTACTGACTGAATGAAAGGAGCTGGCATCTCACTCCCTTTGAATCTTCTTTATCATGCTAGGATTAGCAGGAAAAAGCAAAAAATTTCAGAATTGCACCTTGCAATGTGGAGATATTACTGTTTGTGCATTTACAATATTCATTGATTTTTGCCATTGAAAAACATGTTTTTCATATACCAGAAATGTTTGAAGCTACTGACTGAATGAAAGGAGCTGGCATGTCACTCTCTTTGAATCTTCTTTATCATGCTAGGATTAACAGGAAAAAGCAAAAAATTTCAGAATTGCACCTTGCAATGTGGAGATATTACTGTTTGTGCATTTACAATATTCATTGATTTTTGCCATTGAAAAACATGTTTTTCATATACCAGAAATGTTTGAAGCTACTGACTGAATGAAAGGAGCTGGCATGTCACTC
This sequence comes from Phyllobates terribilis, assembly GCF_046119375.1. Lineage (NCBI taxonomy): Eukaryota > Metazoa > Chordata > Amphibia > Anura > Dendrobatidae > Phyllobates > Phyllobates terribilis. Next base: position 28,261 of record NW_027369505.1, read on the forward strand.
TCTTTGAATCTTCTTTATCATGCTAGGATTAACAGGAAAAAGCAAAAAATTTCAGAATTGCACCTTGCAATGTGGAGATATTACTGTTTGTGCATTTACAATATTCATTGATTTTTGCCATTGAAAAACATGTTTTTCATATACCAGAAATGTTTGAAGCTACTGACTGAATGAAAGGAGCTGGCATCTCACTCTCTTTGAATCTTCTTTATCATGCTAGGATTAACAGGAAAAAGCAAAAAATTTCAGAATTGCACCTTGCAATGTGGAGATATTACTGTTTGTGCATTTACAATATTCATTGATTTTTGCCATTGAAAAACGTCCAGAAATGTTTGAAGCTACTGACTGAATGAAAGGAGCTGGCATCTCACTCTCTTTGAATCTTCTTTACCATGCTAGGATTAACAGGAAAAAGCAAAAAATTTCAGAATTGCACCTTGCAATGTGGAGATATTACTGTTTGTGCATTTACAATATTCATTGATTTTTGCCATTGAAAAACGTCCAGAAATGTTTGAAGCTACTGACTGAATGAAAGGAGCTGGCATCTCACTCTCTTTGAATCTTCTTTATCATGCTAGGATTAGCAGGAAAAAGCAAAAAATTTCAGAATTGCACCTTGCAATGTGGAGATATTACTGTTTGTGCATTTACAATATTCATTGGTTTTTGCCATTGAAAAACATGTTTTTCATATACCAGAAATGTTTGAAGCTACTGACTGAATGAAAGGAGCTGGCATCTCACTCTCTTTGAATCTTCTTTATCATGCTAGGATTAGCAGGAAAAAGCAAAAAATTTCAGAATTGCACCTTGCAATGTGGAGATATTACTGTTTGTGCATTTACAATATTCATTGATTTTTGCCATTGAAAAACATGTTTTTCATATACCAGAAATGTTTGAAGCTACTGACTGAATGAAAGGAGCTGGCATCTCACTCTCTTTGAATCTTCTTTATTATGCTAGGATTAACAGGAAAAAGCAAAAAATTTCAGAATTGCACCTTGCAATGTGGAGATATTACTGTTTGTGCATTTACAATATTCATTGATTTTTGCCATTGAAAAACGTCCAGAAATGTTTGAAGCTACTGACTGAATGAAAGGAGCTGGCATCTCACTCTCTTTGAATCTTCTTTATCATGCTAGGATTAACAGGAAAAAGCTAAAAATTTCAGAATTGCACCTTGCAATGTGGAGATATTACTGTTTGTGCATTTACAATATTCATTGATTTTTGCCATTGAAAAACATGTTTTTCATATACCAGAAATGTTTGAAGCTACTGACTGAATGAAAGGAGCTGGCATCTCACTCTCTTTGAATCTTCTTTATCATGCTAGGATTAGCAGGAAAAAGCAAAGAATTTCAGAATTGCACCTTGCAATGTGGAGATATTACTGTTTGTGCATTTACAATATTCATTGATTTTTGCCATTGAAAAACATGTTTTTCATATACCAGAAATGTTTGAAGCTACTGACTGAATGAAAGGAGCTGGCATCTCACTCTCTTTGAATCTTCTTTATCATGCTAAGAGGAGCAGGAAAAAGCAAAAAATTTCAGAATTGCACCTTGCAATGCGGAGAAATTACTGTTTGTGCATTTACAATATTCATTGATTTTTGCCATTGAAAAACGTCCAGAAATGATTGAAGCTACTGACTGAATGAAAGGAGCTGTCATCTCACTCTCTTTGAATCTTCTTTATCATGCTAAGAGGAGCAGGAAAAAGCAAAAAATTTCAGAATTGCACCTTGCAATGCGGAGAAATTACTGTTTGTGCATTTACAATATTCATTGATTTTTGCCATTGAAAAATTTCCAGAAATGATTGAAGCTACTGACTGAATGAAAGGAGCTGGCATCTCACTCTCTTTGAATCTTCTTTATCATGCTAGGATTAGCAGGAAAAAGCAAAAAATTTCAGAATTGCACCTTGCAATGTGGAGATATTACTGTTTGTGCATTTACAATATTCATTGATTTTTGCCATTGAAAAACATGTTTTTCATATACCAGAAATGTTTGAAGCTACTGACTGAATGAAAGGAGCTGGCATCTCACTCTCTTTGAATCTTCTTTATCATGCTAGGATTAACAGGAAAAAGCAAAAAATTTCAGAATTTCACCTTGCAATGTGGAGATATTACTGTTTGTGCATTTACAATATTCATTGATTTTTGCCATTGAAAAACATGTTTTTCATATACCAGAAATGTTTGAAGCTACTGACTGAATGAAAGGAGCTGGCATCTCACTCTCTTTGAATCTTCTTTATCATGCTAGGATTAACAGGAAAAAGCAAAAAATTTCAGAATTGCACCTTGCAATTTGGAGATATTACTGTTTGTGCATTTACAATATTCATTGATTTTTGCCATTGAAAAACGTCCAGAAATGTTTGAAGCTACTGACTGAATGAAAGGAGCTGGCATCTCACTCTCTTTGAATCTTCTTTATCATGCTAGGATTAGCAGGAAAAAGCAAAAAATTTCAGAATTGCACCTTGCAATGTGGAGATATTACTGTTTGTGCATTTAAAATATTCATTGATTTTTGCCATTGAAAAACATGTTTTTCATATACCAGAAATGTTTGAAGCTACTGACTGAATGAAAGGAGCTGGCATCTCACTCTCTTTGAATCTTCTTTATCATGCTAGGATTAACAGGAAAAAGCAAAAAATTTCAGAATTGCACCTTGCAATGTGGAGATATTACTGTTTGTGCATTTACAATATTCATTGATTTTTGCCATTGAAAAACATGTTTTTCATATACCAGAAATGTTTGAAGCTACTGACTGAATGAAAGGAGCTGGCATCTCACTCTCTTTGAATCTTCTTTATCATGCTAGGATTAACAGGAAAAAGCAAAAAATTTCAGAATTGCACCTTGCAATGTGGAGATATTACTGTTTGTGCATTTACAATATTCATTGATTTTTGCCATTGAAAAACGTCCAGAAATGTTTGAAGCTACTGACTGAATGAAAGGAGCTGGCATCTCACTCTCTTTGAATCTTCTTTATCATGCTAGGATTAACAGGAAAAAGCAAAAAATTTCAGAATTGCACCTTGCAATGTGGAGATATTACTGTTTGTGCATTTACAATATTCATTGATTTTTGCCATTGAAAAACGTCCAGAAATGTTTGAAGCTACTGACTGAATGAAAGGAGCTGGCATCTCACTCTCTTTGAATCTTCTTTATCATGCTAGGATTAGCAGGAAAAAGCAAAAAATTTCAGAATTGCACCTTGCAATGTGGAGATATTACTGTTTGTGCATTTACAATATTCATTGATTTTTGCCATTGAAAAACATGTTTTTCATATACCAGAAATGTTTGAAGCTACTGACTGAATGAAAGGAGCTGGCATCTCACTCTCTTTGAATCTTCTTTATCATGCTAGGATTAGCAGGAAAAAGCAAAAAATTTCAGAATTGCACCTTGCAATGTGGAGATATTACTGTTTGTGCATTTACAATATTCATTGATTTTTGCCATTGAAAAACATGTTTTTCATATACCAGAAATGTTTGAAGCTACTGACTGAATGAAAGGAGCTGGCATCTCACTCTCTTTGAATCTTCTTTATCATGCTAGGATTAACAGGAAAAAGCAAAAAATTTCAGAATTGCACCTTGCAATGTGGAGATATTACTGTTTGTGCATTTACAATATTCATTGATTTTTGCCATTGAAAAACGTCCAGAAATGTTTGAAGCTACTGACTGAATGAAAGGAGCTGGCATCTCACTCTCTTTGAATCTTCTTTATCATGCTAGGATTAACAGGAAAAAGCTAAAAATTTCAGAATTGCACCTTGCAATGTGGAGATATTACTGTTTGTGCATTTACAATATTCATTGATTTTTGCCATTGAAAAACATGTTTTTCATATACCAGAAATGTTTGAAGCTACTGACTGAATGAAAGGAGCTGGCATCTCACTCTCTTTGAATCTTCTTTATCATGCTAGGATTAGCAGGAAAAAGCAAAGAATTTCAGAATTGCACCTTGCAATGTGGAGATATTACTGTTTGTGCATTTACAATATTCATTGATTTTTGCCATTGAAAAACATGTTTTTCATATACCAGAAATGTTTGAAGCTACTGACTGAATGAAAGGAGCTGGCATCTCACTCTCTTTGAATCTTCTTTATCATGCTAAGAGGAGCAGGAAAAAGCAAAAAATTTCAGAATTGCACCTTGCAATGCGGAGAAATTACTGTTTGTGCATTTACAATATTCATTGATTTTTGCCATTGAAAAACGTCCAGAAATGATTGAAGCTACTGACTGAATGAAAGGAGCTGTCATCTCACTCTCTTTGAATCTTCTTTATCATGCTAAGAGGAGCAGGAAAAAGCAAAAAATTTCAGAATTGCACCTTGCAATGCGGAGAAATTACTGTTTGTGCATTTACAATATTCATTGATTTTTGCCATTGAAAAATGTCCAGAAATGATTGAAGCTACTGACTGAATGAAAGGAGCTGGCATCTCACTCTCTTTGAATCTTCTTTATCATGCTAGGATTAGCAGGAAAAAGCAAAAAATTTCAGAATTGCACCTTGCAATGTGGAGATATTACTGTTTGTGCATTTACAATATTCATTGATTTTTGCCATTGAAAAACATGTTTTTCATATACCAGAAATGTTTGAAGCTACTGACTGAATGAAAGGAGCTGGCATCTCACTCTCTTTGAATCTTCTTTATCATGCTAGGATTAACAGGAAAAAGCAAAAAATTTCAGAATTTCACCTTGCAATGTGGAGATATTACTGTTTGTGCATTTACAATATTCATTGATTTTTGCCATTGAAAAACATGTTTTTCATATACCAGAAATGTTTGAAGCTACTGACTGAATGAAAGGAGCTGGCATCTCACTCTCTTTGAATCTTCTTTATCATGCTAGGATTAACAGGAAAAAGCAAAAAATTTCAGAATTGCACCTTGCAATGTGGAGATATTACTGTTTGTGCATTTACAATATTCATTGATTTTTGCCATTGAAAAACGTCCAGAAATGTTTGAAGCTACTGACTGAATGAAAGGAGCTGGCATCTCACTCTCTTTGAATCTTCTTTATCATGCTAGGATTAACAGGAAAAAGCTAAAAATTTCAGAATTGCACCTTGCAATGTGGAGATATTACTGTTTGTGCATTTACAATATTCATTGATTTTTGCCATTGAAAAACATGTTTTTCATATACCAGAAATGTTTGAAGCTACTGACTGAATGAAAGGAGCTGGCATCTCACTCTCTTTGAATCTTCTTTATCATGCTAGGATTAGCAGGAAAAAGCAAAGAATTTCAGAATTGCACCTTGCAATGTGGAGATATTACTGTTTGTGCATTTACAATATTCATTGATTTTTGCCATTGAAAAACATGTTTTTCATATACCAGAAATGTTTGAAGCTACTGACTGAATGAAAGGAGCTGGCATCTCACTCTCTTTGAATCTTCTTTATCATGCTAAGAGGAGCAGGAAAAAGCAAAAAATTTCAGAATTGCACCTTGCAATGCGGAGAAATTACTGTTTGTGCATTTACAATATTCATTGATTTTTGCCATTGAAAAACGTCCAGAAATGATTGAAGCTACTGACTGAATGAAAGGAGCTGTCATCTCACTCTCTTTGAATCTTCTTTATCATGCTAAGAGGAGCAGGAAAAAGCAAAAAATTTCAGAATTGCACCTTGCAATGCGGAGAAATTACTGTTTGTGCATTTACAATATTCATTGATTTTTGCCATTGAAAAATGTCCAGAAATGATTGAAGCTACTGACTGAATGAAAGGAGCTGGCATCTCACTCTCTTTGAATCTTCTTTATCATGCTAGGATTAGCAGGAAAAAGCAAAAAATTTCAGAATTGCACCTTGCAATGTGGAGATATTACTGTTTGTGCATTTACAATATTCATTGATTTTTGCCATTGAAAAACATGTTTTTCATATACCAGAAATGTTTGAAGCTACTGACTGAATGAAAGGAGCTGGCATCTCACTCTCTTTGAATCTTCTTTATCATGCTAGGATTAACAGGAAAAAGCAAAAAATTTCAGAATTTCACCTTGCAATGTGGAGATATTACTGTTTGTGCATTTACAATATTCATTGATTTTTGCCATTGAAAAACATGTTTTTCATATACCAGAAATGTTTGAAGCTACTGACTGAATGAAAGGAGCTGGCATCTCACTCTCTTTGAATCTTCTTTATCATGCTAGGATTAACAGGAAAAAGCAAAAAATTTCAGAATTGCACCTTGCAATGTGGAGATATTACTGTTTGTGCATTTACAATATTCATTGATTTTTGCCATTGAAAAACGTCCAGAAATGTTTGAAGCTACTGACTGAATGAAAGGAGCTGGCATCTCACTCTCTTTGAATCTTCTTTATCATGCTAGGATTAGCAGGAAAAAGCAAAAAATTTCAGAATTGCACCTTGCAATGTGGAGATATTACTGTTTGTGCATTTACAATATTCATTGATTTTTGCCATTGAAAAACATGTTTTTCATATACCAGAAATGTTTGAAGCTACTGACTGAATGAAAGGAGCTGGCATCTCACTCTCTTTGAATCTTCTTTATCATGCTAGGATTAGCAGGAAAAAGCAAAAAATTTCAGAATTGCACCTTGCAATGTGGAGATATTACTGTTTGTGCATTTACAATATTCATTGATTTTTGCCATTGAAAAACGTTTTTCATATACCAGAAATGTTTGAAGCTACTGACTGAATGAAAGGAGCTGGCATCTCACTCTCTTTGAATCTTGTTTATCATGCTAGGATTAACAGGAAAAAGCAAAAAATTTCAGAATTGCACCTTGCAATGTGGAGATATTACTGTTTGTGCATTTACAATATTCATTGATTTTTGCCATTGAAAAACGTCCAGAAATGTTTGAAGCTACTGACTGAATGAAAGGAGCTGGCATCTCACTCTCTTTGAATCTTCTTTATCATGCTAGGATTAACAGGAAAAAGCTAAAAATTTCAGAATTGCACCTTGCAATGTGGAGATATTACTGTTTGTGCATTTACAATATTCATTGATTTTTGCCATTGAAAAACATGTTTTTCATATACCAGAAATGTTTGAAGCTACTGACTGAATGAAAGGAGCTGGCATCTCACTCTCTTTGAATCTTCTTTATCATGCTAGGATTAGCAGGAAAAAGCAAAAAATTTCAGAATTGCACCTTGCAATGTGGAGATATTACTGTTTGTGCATTTACAATATTCATTGATTTTTGCCATTGAAAAACATGTGTTTTTCATATACCAGAAATGTTTGAAGCTACTGACTGAATGAAAGGAGCTGGCATCTCACTCTCTTTGAATCTTCTTTATCATGCTAGGATTAGCAGGAAAAAGCAAAAAATTTCAGAATTGCACCTTGCAATGTGGAGATATTACTGTTTGTGCATTTACAATATTCATTGATTTTTGCCATTGAAAAACATGTTTTTCATATACCAGAAATGTTTGAAGCTACTGACTGAATGAAAGGAGCTGGCATCTCACTCTCTTTGAATCTTCTTTATCATGCTAGGATTAACAGGAAAAAGCAAAAAATTTCAGAATTGCACCTTGCAATGTGGAGATATTACTGTTTGTGCATTTACAATATTCATTGATTTTTGCCATTGAAAAACGTCCAGAAATGTTTGAAGCTACTGACTGAATGAAAGGAGCTGGCATCTCACTCTCTTTGAATCTTCTTTATCATGCTAGGATTAACAGGAAAAAGCAAAAAATTTCAGAATTGCACCTTGCAATGTGGAGATATTACTGTTTGTGCATTTACAATATTCATTGATTTTTGCCATTGAAAAACGTCCAGAAATGTTTGAAGCTACTGACTGAATGAAAGGAGCTGGCATCTCACTCTCTTTGAATCTTCTTTATCATGCTAGGATTAGCAGGAAAAAGCAAAAAATTTCAGAATTGCACCTTGCAATGCGGAGAAATTACTGTTTGTGCATTTACAATATTCATTGATTTTTGCCATTGAAAAACGTCCAGAAATGATTGAAGCTACTGACTGAATGAAAGGAGCTGTCATCTCACTCTCTTTGAATCTTCTTTATCATGCTAAGAGGAGCAGGAAAAAGCAAAAAATTTCAGAATTGCACCTTGCAATGCGGAGAAATTACTGTTTGTGCATTTACAATATTCATTGATTTTTGCCATTGAAAAATGTCCAGAAATGATTGAAGCTACTGACTGAATGAAAGGAGCTGGCATCTCACTCTCTTTGAATCTTCTTTATCATGCTAGGATTAGCAGGAAAAAGCAAAAAATTTCAGAATTGCACCTTGCAATGTGGAGATATTACTGTTTGTGCATTTACAATATTCATTGATTTTTGCCATTGAAAAACATGTTTTTCATATACCAGAAATGTTTGAAGCTACTGACTGAATGAAAGGAGCTGGCATCTCACTCTCTTTGAATCTTCTTTATCATGCTAGGATTAACAGGAAAAAGCAAAAAATTTCAGAATTTCACCTTGCAATGTGGAGATATTACTGTTTGTGCATTTACAATATTCATTGATTTTTGCCATTGAAAAACATGTTTTTCATATACCAGAAATGTTTGAAGCTACTGACTGAATGAAAGGAGCTGGCATCTCACTCTCTTTGAATCTTCTTTATCATGCTAGGATTAACAGGAAAAAGCAAAAAATTTCAGAATTGCACCTTGCAATGTGGAGATATTACTGTTTGTGCATTTACAATATTCATTGATTTTTGCCATTGAAAAACGTCCAGAAATGTTTGAAGCTACTGACTGAATGAAAGGAGCTGGCATCTCACTCTCTTTGAATCTTCTTTATCATGCTAGGATTAGCAGGAAAAAGCAAAAAATTTCAGAATTGCACCTTGCAATGTGGAGATATTACTGTTTGTGCATTTACAATATTCATTGATTTTTGCCATTGAAAAACATGTTTTTCATATACCAGAAATGTTTGAAGCTACTGACTGAATGAAAGGAGCTGGCATCTCACTCTCTTTGAATCTTCTTTATCATGCTAGGATTAGCAGGAAAAAGCAAAAAATTTCAGAATTGCACCTTGCAATGTGGAGATATTACTGTTTGTGCATTTACAATATTCATTGATTTTTGCCATTGAAAAACGTTTTTCATATACCAGAAATGTTTGAAGCTACTGACTGAATGAAAGGAGCTGGCATCTCACTCTCTTTGAATCTTGTTTATCATGCTAGGATTAACAGGAAAAAGCAAAAAATTTCAGAATTGCACCTTGCAATGTGGAGATATTACTGTTTGTGCATTTACAATATTCATTGATTTTTGCCATTGAAAAACGTCCAGAAATGTTTGAAGCTACTGACTGAATGAAAGGAGCTGGCATCTCACTCTCTTTGAATCTTCTTTATCATGCTAGGATTAACAGGAAAAAGCTAAAAATTTCAGAATTGCACCTTGCAATGTGGAGATATTACTGTTTGTGCATTTACAATATTCATTGATTTTTGCCATTGAAAAACATGTTTTTCATATACCAGAAATGTTTGAAGCTACTGACTGAATGAAAGGAGCTGGCATCTCACTCTCTTTGAATCTTCTTTATCATGCTAGGATTAGCAGGAAAAAGCAAAAAATTTCAGAATTGCACCTTGCAATGTGGAGATATTACTGTTTGTGCATTTACAATATTCATTGATTTTTGCCATTGAAAAACATGTGTTTTTCATATACCAGAAATGTTTGAAGCTACTGACTGAATGAAAGGAGCTGGCATCTCACTCTCTTTGAATCTTCTTTATCATGCTAGGATTAGCAGGAAAAAGCAAAAAATTTCAGAATTGCACCTTGCAATGTGGAGATATTACTGTTTGTGCATTTACAATATTCATTGATTTTTGCCATTGAAAAACATGTTTTTCATATACCAGAAATGTTTGAAGCTACTGACTGAATGAAAGGAGCTGGCATCTCACTCTCTTTGAATCTTCTTTATCATGCTAGGATTAACAGGAAAAAGCAAAAAATTTCAGAATTGCACCTTGCAATGTGGAGATATTACTGTTTGTGCATTTACAATATTCATTGATTTTTGCCATTGAAAAACGTCCAGAAATGTTTGAAGCTACTGACTGAATGAAAGGAGCTGGCATCTCACTCTCTTTGAATCTTCTTTATCATGCTAGGATTAGCAGGAAAAAGCAAAAAATTTCAGAATTGCACCTTGCAATGTGGAGATATTACTGTTTGTGCATTTACAATATTCATTGATTTTTGCCATTGAAAAACATGTTTTTCATATACCAGAAATGTTTGAAGCTACTGACTGAATGAAAGGAGCTGGCATCTCACTCTCTTTGAATCTTCTTTATCATGCTAGGATTAACAGGAAAAAGCAAAAAATTTCAGAATTGCACCTTGCAATGTGGAGATATTACTGTTTGTGCATTTACAATATTCATTGATTTTTGCCATTGAAAAACGTCCAGAAATGTTTGAAGCTACTGACTGAATGAAAGGAGCTGGCATCTCACTCTCTTTGAATCTTCTTTATCATGCTAGGATTAACAGGAAAAAGCTAAAAATTTCAGAATTGCACCTTGCAATGTGGAGATATTACTGTTTGTGCATTTACAATATTCATTGATTTTTGCCATTGAAAAATATGTTTTTCATATACCAGAAATGTTTGAAGCTACTGACTGAATGAAAGGAGCTGGCATCTCACTCTCTTTGAATCTTCTTTATCATGCTAGGATTAGCAGGAAAAAGCAAAGAATTTCAGAATTGCACCTTGCAATGTGGAGATATTACTGTTTGTGCATTTACAATATTCATTGATTTTTGCCATTGAAAAACATGTTTTTCATATACCAGAAATGTTTGAAGCTACTGACTGAATGAAAGGAGCTGGCATCTCACTCTCTTTGAATCTTCTTTATCATGCTAAGAGGAGCAGGAAAAAGCAAAAAATTTCAGAATTGCACCTTGCAATGCGGAGAAATTACTGTTTGTGCATTTACAATATTCATTGATTTTTGCCATTGAAAAACGTCCAGAAATGATTGAAGCTACTGACTGAATGAAAGGAGCTGTCATCTCACTCTCTTTGAATCTTCTTTATCATGCTAAGAGGAGCAGGAAAAAGCAAAAAATTTCAGAATTGCACCTTGCAATGCGGAGAAATTACTGTTTGTGCATTTACAATATTCATTGATTTTTGCCATTGAAAAATGTCCAGAAATGATTGAAGCTACTGACTGAATGAAAGGAGCTGGCATCTCACTCTCTTTGAATCTTCTTTATCATGCTAGGATTAGCAGGAAAAAGCAAAAAATTTCAGAATTGCACCTTGCAATGTGGAGATATTACTGTTTGTGCATTTACAATATTCATTGATTTTTGCCATTGAAAAACATGTTTTTCATATACCAGAAATGTTTGAAGCTACTGACTGAATGAAAGGAGCTGGCATCTCACTCTCTTTGAATCTTCTTTATCATGCTAGGATTAACAGGAAAAAGCAAAAAATTTCAGAATTTCACCTTGCAATGTGGAGATATTACTGTTTGTGCATTTACAATATTCATTGATTTTTGCCATTGAAAAACATGTTTTTCATATACCAGAAATGTTTGAAGCTACTGACTGAATGAAAGGAGCTGGCATCTCACTCTCTTTGAATCTTCTTTATCATGCTAGGATTAACAGGAAAAAGCAAAAAATTTCAGAATTGCACCTTGCAATGTGGAGATATTACTGTTTGTGCATTTACAATATTCATTGATTTTTGCCATTGAAAAACGTTCTATCCAGAAATGTTTGAAGCTACTGACTGAATGAAAGGAGCTGGCATCTCACTCTCTTTGAATCTTCTTTATCATGCTAGGATTAGCAGGAAAAAGCAAAAAATTTCAGAATTGCACCTTGCAATGTGGAGATATTACTGTTTGTGCATTTAAAATATTCATTGATTTTTGCCATTGAAAAACATGTTTTTCATATACCAGAAATGTTTGAAGCTACTGACTGAATGAAAGGAGCTGGCATCTCACTCTCTTTGAATCTTCTTTATCATGCTAGGATTAACAGGAAAAAGCAAAAAATTTCAGAATTGCACCTTGCAATGTGGAGATATTACTGTTTGTGCATTTACAATATTCATTGATTTTTGCCATTGAAAAACATGTTTTTCATATACCAGAAATGTTTGAAGCTACTGACTGAATGAAAGGAGCTGGCATCTCACTCTCTTTGAATCTTCTTTATCATGCTAGGATTAACAGGAAAAAGCAAAAAATTTCAGAATTGCACCTTGCAATGTGGAGATATTACTGTTTGTGCATTTACAATATTCATTGATTTTTGCCATTGAAAAACGTCCAGAAATGTTTGAAGCTACTGACTGAATGAAAGGAGCTGGCATCTCACTCTCTTTGAATCTTCTTTATCATGCTAGGATTAACAGGAAAAAGCAAAAAATTTCAGAATTGCACCTTGCAATGTGGAGATATTACTGTTTGTGCATTTACAATATTCATTGATTTTTGCCATTGAAAAACGTCCAGAAATGTTTGAAGCTACTGACTGAATGAAAGGAGCTGGCATCTCACTCTCTTTGAATCTTCTTTATCATGCTAGGATTAGCAGGAAAAAGCAAAAAATTTCAGAATTGCACCTTGCAATGTGGAGATATTACTGTTTGTGCATTTACAATATTCATTGATTTTTGCCATTGAAAAACATGTTTTTCATATACCAGAAATGTTTGAAGCTACTGACTGAATGAAAGGAGCTGGCATCTCACTCTCTTTGAATCTTCTTTATCATGCTAGGATTAACAGGAAAAAGCAAAAAATTTCAGAATTGCACCTTGCAATGTGGAGATATTACTGTTTGTGCATTTACAATATTCATTGATTTTTGCCATTGAAAAACATGTTTTTCATATACCAGAAATGTTTGAAGCTACTGACTGAATGAAAGGAGCTGGCATCTCACTCTCTTTGAATCTTCTTTATCATGCTAGGATTAACAGGAAAAAGCTAAAAATTTCAGAATTGCACCTTGCAATGTGGAGATATTACTGTTTGTGCATTTACAATATTCATTGATTTTTGCCATTGAAAAACATGTTTTTCATATACCAGAAATGTTTGAAGCTACTGACTGAATGAAAGGAGCTGGCATCTCACTCTCTTTGAATCTTCTTTATCATGCTAGGATTAGCAGGAAAAAGCAAAAAATTTCAGAATTGCACCTTGCAATGTGGAGATATTACTGTTTGTGCATTTACAATATTCATTGATTTTTGCCATTGAAAAACATGTTTTTCATATACCAGAAATGTTTGAAGCTACTGACTGAATGAAAGGAGCTGGCATCTCACTCTCTTTGAATCTTCTTTATCATGCTAGGATTAACAGGAAAAAGCAAAAAATTTCAGAATTTCACCTTGCAATGTGGAGATATTACTGTTTGTGCATTTACAATATTCATTGATTTTTGCCATTGAAAAACATGTTTTTCATATACCAGAAATGTTTGAAGCTACTGACTGAATGAAAGGAGCTGGCATCTCACTCTCTTTGAATCTTCTTTATCATGCTAGGATTAACAGGAAAAAGCAAAAAATTTCAGAATTGCACCTTGCAATGTGGAGATATTACTGTTTGTGCATTTACAATATTCATTGATTTTTGCCATTGAAAAACGTCCAGAAATGTTTGAAGCTACTGACTGAATGAAAGGAGCTGGATCTCTCTCTCTTTGAATCTTCTTTATCATGCTAGGATTAACAGGAAAAAGCAAAAATTTCAGAATTGCACCTTGCAATGTGGAGATATACTGTTTGTGCATTTTACAATATTCATTGATTTTTGCCATTGAAAAACGTCCAGAAATGTTTGAAGCTAACTGACTGAATGAAAGGAGCT
>NW_027369506.1:0-42223 GCF_046119375.1 Phyllobates terribilis
TGTCTATGTTGCAAGATATTTTTCATAAATAATAGAAGTCCACAGAGAGTTAGGACTAGTCAGGAGTTTCCATAATAGTTTCATTTGTAAGGCTTCATTATTTTCCTGTGCAAGACAAAGACCAACACCACCTTCATCTTTGGGTTTGCAAATTTTATCCCAACCGATTAGAGGGTGGAAATTCGAAGTATGCTTATTCTAAAAGAATTTCTTATTGATATCATCAATATCTAGACAAACGCCTTTTGGGAGAAGGAAACATTGCATCAAATGGTTGAGTTTTGAAGAGAGATTTGATTGTATTAATTGAATTTTGCCAGCTTGTGATAAAGAATTGGCTTTCCAGTTAGCTAATTGCTTTTTAAGATTAGAGATGTAATCGTCGAAAAGGTTATTACAGACTCGACCATTTACTATAGGGATTCCTAGGTATTTTTCCAATTTTGTGGTAATAGGTATGTTTAAATGAGATGCTAAACTTCTTTGGGTACATCTTGGGAGTCCTTTAGAAAATTGAATAGAGCTTTTGTTGAAGTTTATACTAAGGCCACTTTGCATTGAAAATTTTTGAAGGAAATTTTTAATAAAATCCATATTTTGACTTTTTGCTTCAGCAAAAATGATCGTATCATCAGCGAAACTGAGGAAAGGAATGGTGCTGCCATTAGGAACAAGGTTGATTCCAATGGGGCGTGATGGTTGTGCAGCAGAAATTGCCATAGCTCTAGCGAAGAATTCCATGGCTAGAATGAACAGGAAAGGAGAAATTGGGTTACCTTGTCGAAGGCCACATGAAGGAGAAAATTCTGAGCCTGGCTGGTTATGAACAAGAACAGAGATTCGAGGAGTTGTGATACATTGTTTTATAAGAGAAATCCATTTTTCTGAGAATCCAAATTTGTATAGTACTTTGAATAAGAAATTCCAGTCTAATTTGTCATAAGCCTTTTCCATGTCTATTTTGATAACGTTATGTATTGTTGCAGCAGAATTTTCCTGTCTAGAGTTCTTAGGAGGGCATTGTCGGCTCCAGCTAGGTCAGAAGCTTTTACTGCTGCTACATTCTCAACCAGTCCACTTGAGCAATTCTTTGAGATTGACAGAAAGCCGAAGGATGAGATGCGTGTAGTTTACGGTACAAGCTATTCTTTTTTTTCTTTCTCATTATGCTTATAGATTTTAAAAAGTGAATAAAACTGCTTTAACATGAAAAGGAAGTAGAATTATAGTTGTTCATGGGTGAAGAAGTAGTGGGTTGTCTTGTTTTTAATATCTGCTAGCAAGGCATCACTAGTTATGAACTCCTATATTGGGTAAGGACATGAGGGGTTCGAACTCATGTGAATGAAAATGCTTTAACATGAAAACCAATTCTCAATTGACAGTTAAAGAAGAACTTTGTTGCTAGAACAACCTACTTAATTAATGATAGTAGATGAAGAAAACCAGTTCATTTTGTTGCTAGGACACAACAATGCTTTACTATCAAGATTGGAATGGATGGAGTCGTACACATCGCACGAAAAACCTATTTGTGATACAAGTGAAGGTACCTTGCTTGATGTTCATTCACAATTATAGTGTGATTATACATAGCTTCATTTTAAATATGTTTCAACAATTTGATATTAAAGGTCTAGCTATGGGCAAGGCTAATTTGGGGGTGTTTATATGCAAACATTTTTTATAAAATTCAAAGCTTGTTAGCTCAAATGGTAGAGCAGAGCAACGTGTTTGTGCAACTTTGATGAGGATTTGAATACCTCATAGGCTCCATTTGTGCTCGTAAAATATCTTAATCACATCGCATTTGTGTAAACCATGTTCATGTATCAAAACGTGTTTTTATTTTTTCTTTGTGAATATTTTCTAGAAATTCAAAAGCATTTTTTCAAGATATATAAATTTTATATCGTGGGTTCAGGAATTTGTATTGTATATTCAGACATTTATATTGTAGGATCATAAGTTCTGTCATTCCAGTCCATGGTTTTTTAAATTTTTTTAATCATTTTCCCTTGTAGTTCGCCGTTTTTTTATTTACGAATATTTTTCTAGGAAGTTCAAGAGCCTTTTTTCAAGGTTCATGAATTTTTATATCATGGGTTCATGAATTTACATTGCATGTCACGAGTTATGGGTCACGAGTTTATGAGATGTTATAAATTTATAAGATTTTAAAAATCTATTAAGAATTCTTCACTGTGGGTCATAGGTTTTATATTTAGGTTATGGAATTTACAAAAAAAAGGTTCATAAATTTTATATCGAAGGTTCATTAAATTTATTCACAAAATTTCATTGGGGTTCACGTCTTTCAGACTCATGAATTGATATTGTAGGTTCATTATATTGTAGGTTCATGAATTTATATTGCAAGTTCATAAATTTATATTGAAGGTTCATAAATTATTTTCCACAAAATTTAAATGATGGTTTGCGTCTTTTTTATCACGAATTGCCTTTTGGATGTGTATTAATTTTTTTTCTTCAAGTTCATGAGTTTTTTCTTATTGAATTACTCACCTATTCACAAATTTATGAATTTTTGTTCTAAGTCATGAGTTTTCTATTTTAAGTTCATGATTTTATATACAAGGTTCATAAATTTATATTGAAGGTTCATAACGTTTTTCCATAAATTTAAATAATGGTTTGCGTATTTTTTTAATCATGAATTGCCTTTTGAATGTGTACTAAATGGTAGGGCGATGTGTTTGTGCACATTGGTGTGGGTTTGAATCCCTCATAGGCTAAATGTTTACGAGATTTTGGAAGTCCATAAAGATTCTTGTTCCACGTCACGAGTTTCATCTAGATTTATCATTCTTCATAAAAGAATTTTAGATTATAGGTTCATGAATTTTATATTTTTGGTTAATGAATTTTCATAAGTTTTTTCATTTAAGTTGAAATTATTTTTTGAAAATTTATTAGTTTTAGAAAATAGGTTCATGAATTTTTACTATGGGTTCATTAAGTTATATTACAGGTTCATAAGTTTTTTCATTTAAATAAATGTTGTTTTTTATATAATTTTATGATTTTTTTCTTTGTAGTTTGTCGGTTTTTTATTTCTAATTTACGAATATTTTCTAGCAATTTCAAGAGCTCTTTTGAAGGTTCATTAATTTTATATGGTAGGTGCATGCACATTGTCTTGTAGGTTCATGAATTTATATTGGGGGTTCATAAGATTTTTTTATTTAGTTATATTATTTTTTAAATTTTTATTATTATGTTTTCTCCTAGTAGTTTGTTGGGTTTTTTTTTAATTTATTAATATCTTTAGGGTGTTGCTAAATAACGCAGCTTTTTTTTACTTTTTAACGCAGGTAAGGAACCATCGGTTAATACATCCTAGGAACCGCCGGTTCCCACACCATAGGAACCGCCGGTTCCTGAGCCATAGAAACCGCCGGTTTCTACACCATAGAAACCGCCGGTTCCTTTTGTATTTCATTTGGCTTCCTTTTACCAACTTTCAATAAGTTTATTACAATATATAAGACATATATAGTCTTTCATACTATGTTTTAACAAAAAATAAAATGTTTGCTAGCCTATAGCATTATTAAGATGATATCGATGTGGTTTCACTAGTATTAGTATAGGATTTAGCAAGGATGAATGTCTTGTTGGTTCTTGATCGTTGTAACTAAACTCGTATTCCCCTACATAGGATGAATGTCTTGTTGGTTCTTCATTATTGTATGAGTAACCAAAGTCACCAAGGTACGAAGAATTATTAAACTGCGAAATTATAAGATTTCACTAGTATTAGTATAGGATTTAGCAAGGAATCACCTAATAATTTTTATAGAATTTTCCAATAACTATGAAAATTTGTAAACATGAAATATGTAGAGAAAATGAAATATAACATGTGTGGACTAAGTCATCTAGTAATTTTTATAGAATTTATAAGAATCATCTATTAGTACTTTAATTTTTCAATAACTATGAAAATTTCTAAACATGAAATTTGTAACAACTATAATATAAAATGAAATATAACATGATTAATTACCTCATTGCTCCACCAAAAAGGATTGTTGTTATTGTTATCCATTTTTTGAGATGTAAGTGAGAGTAGAATGTAAAGGAAAGAGGGAAAGTTGGAAGTGATTTGAAATATTGAAGAACAAGTCTATTTATACTACTTGTGGTAAGTATGGTAGGTGAATAGTTGGTGAATCTTCTTCTCATGCATTGGCCTAAGTTGTGGTGGTGGAATCCTTGAGCTCTCATTAGTCGGTTTGAGTTTACCTAACTTAGTGAAGAAACCCGGAGTTATTGATGCCTACCAACCGCCGGTTCAAGGAGCCTACCTACCGCCGGTTCCTCCAATGTATAAACCGGCGGTTCCCTCACATTCCAAACCGGCGGTTTCTCTGCTTTTTTGGGTATAAAAAGCATTCTTCTCTTCCTCCTCAACCCTAGCCCCCATTTCCATCTCCCACAAGCTTATTTACCAGCAGTTCTCTCCCTCCATACCAAGAACAAGCTAAATTCTCTCATTTTTCTCAAGGCTAGACAAAAACAACTTCATTAAGGTATGATTTTAGTTTATTTCCCCTTTTTTGAATGTTTATACATGTAATTGTGCTATATATATGTAGATATAGTTGTAATTTGTGCAAAAAAACTGATTAGTATTGAATTAAACTGGATTATGGATGTAGTTCTGTTATTTCACCACAAAATTGTTGAATATAGGCCAAATACAGACAGTAGAAGGGAACCGCCGGTTATTAGTAAGCAGTAACCGGCGGTTCCCGGCTTGTTTTAACCGGCGGTAGGTGTTCTGGTTGTACCGGCGGTTTCTCTGTTCCGGGAACTGGCGGGCCACCGCTGTTAGCAACCGGGAGTTTTTTGCTCTTATTTTTTTTTGGTAAAATTGTTGTTTATATGTTGATATAAGGTAAATATGTTGTTGTTTAAAATGTTGTTGGTTATATAATTTTTTTCTTGTATGTTTAATATGATGTTGTCTTGTATGTTGTTTGTATAGATATGTTGATATAATATATTTAATTTTTATAGAGATGTTGTTAATTTTGTTTTTAATTATATGAATGTAATATGTTGTTGATATGTTGTTTATATACATGTTGAGAATGACCATAATATGAACATATGTTGTTTTAGATGACGGATCCTTCATCAATCGACAAGACCCCTATAGTTGACCGAGAATCACGTGAGGGGCGTGTTGTCTTGCGGGACCACAAAAAGAAAAAACAGGCAGCGGGAATACCTATCTACTAGCCGAGAAAGAGGAAGGGTAACACCTCTATGCCCTCATCATCGGACGAGGAGGCAATGGATATTGTAGGTGCTACACCTCCACAGTACTACCAGTCTCCTCCTGGCCAGTACTTCCCGACTCCTCCACCGCCTGCACAACAGTACCAGCCTCCTCCGGGTCAGTATTACCCGACTCCACCGCCTGGACATCATTATCAGTCTCCTCCAGGCCACTTTTACCCCCCTCCCCCCCCCCCCCCCGCAATACTACCCGCCTCCTCCACAGTACTACCCGCCCCCTCCACAGTACTATCCAAGTCAATCATCTTATCCTTCTCCCATTTTTCAGCATCAAATCCCTTACCCTACTCATCCCATGTATTCATCTCCCAATCCACAGTTTGTCTCACAGTCTGGCGATCATTACTCAGTACCTTTTGATTTACTCAACCCAACAGGCACATCTTCCAGTATTCGTATTACAGAGGTAAGACAAATGATAACTTTTATATAATGACGATAATGTATTCAAAAATACTCACTTATGCATTTTACTATTTGTGAATGAGGACAGGTTGATCCGGAAGATCATGCTGAGAGGGAGGAGGATAGGGTACATGGAAGTGAAGAAGCAGAAGGGGAGACGGAGAGACCGGATGAAAGGGAGGAACCACCGGTTGAGGAGAGAGCAGAGGAGGATACTAGGGAAGCTTCTTCGTCTCGCACGCGACCAAGAAAAGCAAATGAACAATATATGCCTAAGTTGTTACAAGGGGTGGACGGAGGACCAACGAACCCGGAATTGCTAATAGGGTTTGAGAATCATGTAGCTTACGACATATATCGCAAAAGGGTAATTTTCTAAATTCTTCTATTGTCATTGAATCTATATGAATTATTTTTATAATTATGTGTGATTTTAAATTGTAGGAGAGGCAGACTATGACTTTTGAACGTCGAATACACATGCTCCTGAAATGGAAATTGTCGAAGAAGAAATCGTGGGGGGGATTTGTCTACGGGTCTTGTTTTGGGCACATACCGGATTTGATGTATACAGATATCAACATAAAGTTGATAGAGGCGTTCATCGAACGTTGGCAACCGGAGACGAGCTCGTTCCACTTGCCATTTGGAGAGATGACGGTCACTCTCCATGACGTTCATCTCAATCTGGATGTGCCCATATTTGGTGATAGCATGGCATTCAGTGCACAACTCAAGCTTTTAGGGACCTACAAGGCTAGGCACGATTACCTGGTACAACAGGCTTTGGAGTACTTTAATATAGATCCAGACCTTGCACCGTCTGGGATGATTCGGTCCGATAAATTTGTCGACATGATGAAGGACGTGTCGAAGGTGCATAAGTGGACTTCAACCGATAGGGCAACGGCGTATTTGATTTTCTTGATGTCGACGACGATATTTCCTGACAAGTCATCAAAGAAGATTGATCTCAAGTATTTCGAGTACGTCAACCCTCTCGATAAGGTTGACAAATTAGCTTGGGGGACAGGCATCCTATGCCACTTGTACCGGTCCTTGGGCGAGTGTACACGGACTGGATGTCGACAAGTATCGATGTGCTATACTCTTCTACAGGTAAACTCTATTTCAAAACATTATATTCATTTCACAAATACTTATGACCATGTATGAATTTTCAATTGTTTTTGACCATAATACCAGGCTTGGATATATCAGTACTTTCCACAGTTCAGGCCTCTTCAATCACCCGGATGGAGCCAGGATGCTCCAAAGCCATGGGCATCTAAATGGTACCATCCTGAGAGACCGTCAGTAGTAGGGGGGTATCGAGCAATCCTCGACAGGATGACCGCTCGTGATGTAAGTACATTCTTCTCCTACAATTATTACATAATTAATCACACTTAATGCTAAATTAATTCAATTTGTATGTTATGCGTAGGTTGATTGGATGCCATACGGTCAGCTTGACTTCAATAACACGGCATTACGTCCCTCCCTATTCCATGGGGTCCTGACATTGATGCACCACACAGAGCCGTACATGCCAGACCGGGTGGCGCGTCAATTTGGGCGTACGCAACGGATCCCAAAGCCGGTGATTGATCCTATTAGAGCTCATAGACTACCCAAGACATTGGCATACAAGGTGGACTATGACCAAGGGTATTGGATATGGAGTTCTCAAGGATGGCATACCTTATCCATCGAGGAATTAGGTGTTGCCGCTAATGTGCCATGGGAGTCCGAGGAGCCTTACATGTCTTGGTTCTTACAAAGGACGCACCCTTACATTAATTCTCCCGATGTGAGATCATACCAGGTAATAATATGAATTTTCACTCTTAAATTGCGATTTCTAATTTTTATTTATTCAACTAGATCCTATATATTTATACTTGTCAAGCAGAGTGCCAGCAGAGTACACGAGTACCTTCTACCATTTTACGATGATCAACCACCATATGAGCGGGTAGATGAGGTATATGAGGCAGTAAGGAAGTCAGTTGATGAGTTTCGCCCTTTCTACAACCAGCCAAACCATTGATGAACATGAAGTTATTTCGTATATGTTTATGTTTTGAATTTCGGTTTGTGTTTTGGAAATGGTGTATGTTTTGGATTTGGTGTATGTTTTGGATTTGGTTTATGTTTATGATTTGGTGTATGTTTTGCTCATTTTAGTTATATGTGTTGTTTCTTTATTTTAACTATGAATATATCAACAAACCTCATATATCCACCTTAATGTTTTGCTCATTTTAGTTATATGTTTATGATTTGGTGTATGTTTTGTACAAAAGTAGTTAAAAGTGATTTACCCCCAATTGGCATTTACAATGAACCGAGAGTTAGCCAGTAAGCAGAAACCGGCGGTTAACACTAAGCAGGAACCGGCGGTTACCCCTAAGCAGAAACCGGCGGTTTCTCTCCATCACCAACTCGCGGTTCACCACGTACAGGAACCGGCGGTTTCTCTCCATCACAAACCGGCGGTTTAAACTAGACAGGAACCGGCGGTTTACACTAGACAGGAACCGGCGGTTCCTCTACTGCGTTAGAAAGCAAAAAAAAGTGCGTCAAGAAGAATTGCCGTATCTTTATTGCAACTTCAAAAGAGTTTTTTAAAGGCTGATGAGTTTTTGTATAATATGTTAACGAATTTTACATAGTAGGTTCATGAATTTATATTGCAGGTTCATAAATTTTATATTAAAGGTTTATCAATTTATATCTAAGGTTCATAAATTTTATGTTGAAGTATCAATTTATATCTAAGGTTCATAAATTTTATGTTGAAGGTTCATAAATTTATATTCAGGATTCATTAGTTTCATAGCATATGCAAGATTCGAACATTTGTGATAGTTATGAGTTCTTGACCTGCATAAGTTCAAGAGCATTTTTGAACGTTCATTAGTCTTTTGCCACTTCAATGTTTTTTTACTTTATCATTATTTTTGGCGTTTTTGCACGCAACCATCCGTATTTGGCCAAATTTGCAAGGAACCAACCTCTATATTGCTATTTATTCAGAACCACCCAAATTTCAACAATTTCTTACAAAGAGCCACCCCTCCCTCAATTCCGTTAGGGTTTTCCATCCAAATGAACGAAAAGATCAATTTCCCCTTGACATAATTCCAAATTTGCAAGGGTTTTTACGCTCAACCCAATTTTTCTTGATATTTTATAAATTTCATGATATTTTCCACCCTTCCAACAACAACTAATTAAAAAATTAATAATGATAATGAACAGTAAGAACACCATTGTTCTTAATTTGTTCTCGTGTTCATTTTTCTTCGTTTCCAGGAAGAACATTCTTCAACAATTCAAAGAGATTCAACGATTGTTGTTTTCGTCAGGAATTTCCCGAGAATGAAATTGAACCTACCAATTTGAGAGTTGGAGAATTTCTTAGTTTTGTTTTTTGTGTAAATAGAAAACCTAATCGATCTTTGTGATTCATGATTACCTTTCCCTTCCCTCGATCTCTGGCCTATTTCCACAAAGTGCTAGTTCCGGATCAACTTGCGCCCTACTACTTGGGCTCAATTTTCTATTTTTGCTTCTTCTTCTCCCTTTTCTATCAAATTCGCTGATAAGAGTTTCTTCGATTTTGAGGTACAACTTTTATTGGATGGAGATCTAGGTTTAGAGGATTCAAAGAGATTCCGCTAGGAGCTTCAACGATTTCCAGGAAGAAGGGTTTAGAGGATTCAAAGAGATTTCGCTGGGAGCTTCAACGATTCTGATGTGTTGAACAATTTCCAGGAAGAACAGTCTCTAACAATTCAAAGAGATTCAACAGTCTTCGTTTGTTCTTGTGCTCAAAGATGGAGATCTAGGTTTAGAGGTAAATTTGATTGCAAATTTCGGGAGCCCAGATCTTGCTCTCCCTGGCGACACATGCAAATCTGGAGACGGAGGTGACACCAGTTTCGGGAGCGCAGATATTGCTCTGCTGGCAAAACGAAGATCCAGTTTCGGGAACCTAGATCCAAATTTCGGG
This sequence comes from Phyllobates terribilis, assembly GCF_046119375.1. NCBI lineage: Eukaryota > Metazoa > Chordata > Amphibia > Anura > Dendrobatidae > Phyllobates > Phyllobates terribilis. The sequence continues at coordinate 9,758 of NW_027369506.1, forward strand.
AGACTAGATCCAGATTGGAAGCTGGGGACGATGACTAAACAAAGCTCGAAACTCGAAAGGAAGCTAGGGTCGGCGGCGAAACGAGCTCATATCCAAATTTCGGGAGCCCAAATCTCGCTCTCTGACGAAGCTCGAAACGAAGCTTGATGGAAACAAAGCTCGAAATAAACAAGGAAGAAGCTGGTAACTATGCATGTTAAAATTCAATGTTGAATTTTTTTTAATTGAGCCCAGGTCCAGAAAATCAGATCAAAAAAATCAGACGAGGCAAAGGAAGAGATTTAATTAAAAAAATTATGTTTTGGTTATAAACCTTGTTAAAAATCATGATATTATCAATACATCATGAGATATTAAAATGTGTTAAGAAATCCCTGATTTTTTTGTTATTTTGGAATTCTTTCAAAGGTAAAAGAGTCATTTTCCGGTTTGGATGGAAAATCTAACGAAATTGAGGGAGTGGTGACTCCTGGTAAGAAATTGTTGAAATTTGGGTGGTTCTGAATAAATAGCGATATAGAGGGTGGTTCCTTGTAAATTCGGTCAAATAAGTGGTAGTTCCGTGCAAAAACATTTTTTTTTTTTTTTTAGTTTGTTGTTTCTATTTATGAAGCACCAATCAATTAGTCAATCATATCACCGGGCTCGTATCAAGATGGCAACATTAAATTGATGTTGCTCTCGCCATTTTCGGCACTCAAAAATCGAATTAGTGCTGGTGGAAAGGCCAACTCTTGTATAATTTTTATTACCAAGTACATTCTTACAATCCTTGCATATGAATCCCTCGAAGATCCAACTGCAACAACAACAAATTTATTAATAATCTTATAACTACCAGTGTCAAGGCCAGCCATAGTTATCACCCCAACATTCAAATATATGGTAAACTACATCAGAATTCTTCTCAAAATGAGATTCATATCATCACAATGAAGTCTGTAAACAATCCTTGCATATGAATCCCATGAAGATCCAACTGCAACAGCAGAGCACAATCTATACAAAAATAGGGAAATCAAGCTCATGAAACAGTGAAATGGAAAGTCATTAGCTAACAAGCATAGTTCTAACCTGATGAACGCAATAAGACTTGCAATACCAGCACCACAACCACTGTTATATTGCTTTGAACCAGATTGGCCATAACTGATGCTATGGCCAGAGCCAAACGAACCAACACCTGATGAACGGTCCGAGCTTTGACCACTTGACCGACCACCATAGCTTGACCCACCACCACTATAACTTGAGCCACCACCATACCTCCAGAGCGACAGCCACCGCTACCGTCGCCACCTCCGTATCCTCCAAAGCGACCAGAACCACCACCAAAGCTTGAGCTACCACCATATGTAGTAATGTAATTAGCATGCAACGAATCTGTGAAATAAAAGTGAATTAAGAACAGAGATATTTACCGGAACGAATTAACAAACGAACAAAGAATGCAGAGGCGAGAGCGGATATCTGTCCTTAATTCGGAAAACGCCCCGTTAGTGAGACGGTTACTGGCGATTCGAATCACAGGATACAACTGCGACTAAATCCGGTTGCACCCTCAAGCCGGAAGTCTGGCGAACCGAACTGTGTATAAACGCAAAAGAAATTTTGTAGAGATCGAAGATAGGGAGAAAGCTTTACATTAGAACGTATATGTTTGCGTGGCAAAAAGACAGGTTTGGCTTCTACGGGCCGAAGGCCCATCCCCAAGAGCCCAATAGCCCAAGGCCCATCTCCATGCTTTAATCTTTTAATAAAGCATAGTGTAGTGGTGTTTTTATAGTGAGAATATGTGTCTCCCATTTTCGATGTGGGACAATTCTTCCCCCAAAAAACACACAAAACCTTCACCCGAATCCCTTCCAAGCACCTACTTTGAGCAGACTTTTCTCATTCACTCGGAACCCGATTTTAGCGTATGAATATACCATATTCAAGAGCTCGTGGAGAGGAAGCCAATGGTCCCTTCTCCCGGCAATTCCGACCAACGGAGCTAGCCGGAAAGCTGGCCGGAAGTTTGCTAAAAATCTGGTTCCAACAATCCCCCACATGAATAGGAAAGACTCTATTCCATATGACGACTCGTCAGAAAAACGTTTGAGAATATAACAAAGAATCACTGCATCTGGGCTTTGTAGCATTTTTCAGCCTTGAACCACCCATTGTGACCAGCTATCGGACTTACTCGACCAGGTAGTAGACTCGATGTCTTTGAACCACCCGGGCTTTGATGTAAGCCTAGACAACAACTGTCACACAGTTTCATCCTCTCACAGAACTAGGTTCTCTATTATGTTCATTTGGGTCGTGAACTTTGCCTAGTTTATCATGAGTGAACTTGGAAATGTAGCCTTTCTTCATTCTCCTAGAAGCGACCCCATTTCACACTCATAAGGTGATTGACCATCAAGGATATCTTTCATACCCCACCTTTACTAAGGTTATGGAATCATTAAAAGCCGAAGCTTAACCTGATACTCGCGCACTCAACACTGTCATAGGAACTGGGACGAGACTTATTGTCTCCCATTGCTCTTATTTTGAGTCAAACTTGATTTAGTTTTCCCCTTGAACCTACTTCTTGGGATCTCCAATCACGTAGGTAGGGTATCCATCAAGCATCCTCTTAGTCCATAGGCTTTAAACCCATTCATTTAGATGATTTCACAACTTGCTCTCTTGACAGACCTTTAGTAAATGGATCCGCTAGGTTGTCAACTGACTTAATATAATCAATCGTGATTATACCATTTGAGAGTAGTTGTCTAATGGTCTTATGTCGTCGTCGAATGTGACGAGACTTACCATTATACAGGTGGTTCAGTGCCCGGGCTATAGCCGATTGGCTATCACAGTGTACACGTATTACCGACACTAGTTTGGTTCACATAGGAATATCTTCCAGGAAGTTCCGAAGGTATTCGGCTTCTTCTTCTACTTTATCTAAAGCTATAAACTCATACTCCATCGTGGATCTGGCCAATAACGTTTGTTTAGAATATTTCCATGAAACAGCTACACCACCAATTGTGAAAACATATCCACTTGTGGATTTGGAGTTCCTAGAATCTGATATCTAGTTGGCATCACTTTATCCTTCTATAATTGCTCGGTATTTCTCAGAGTGTAGACTATAACTCTTAGTGTAACTTAGGTAGTTCAACACTTAAGTTATACCTTTCCAGTGGTTGTGTCCAGGGTTACTAGTGTAGCGACTTAGTACGTTTACAACATGTGCTAAGTCTGGTCGTGTGCAGTTGGTCAAGTACATTAAACTGTCAATCACACGTGCGTACTCTAGTTGTGACACTGCATCCCCTGAGTTTTTGGTCAGATGAAGATGAGGGTCAACTGGACTTTTAGGTGTCCCACCAGAATGACTCTTAAACCTAGCAAGAATCTTTTCAGCATAATGACACTGAGACAAGACAAATCCTTCTGAATTTCTGACGATCTTGATTTCTAGAATCACATCAGCTAGTCCCGTGTCCTTCATGTCAAACTGTACACAAAGCATCTGCTTAGTTTGTTTGATCAAGGCAGTGTTGCTCCCCATAATGAGCATGTCATCTACATACAAACACAGTAGGATATATCATGTAGGTGTGTTTTTGATGTAAATGCATTTATCACTTTCATTGATGCTGAATCCATTTGTCATCATAACATGATCAAATTTCTCATGCCACTGTTTAGATGCTTGCTTAAGCCCGTATAGTGACTTGACGAGTTTGCACACTTTGTGTTCCTGTCCAGGAGCGACAAAACCTTTATGCTGTTTCATGTAGATTTCTTCTTCTAAATCTCCATTTAGAAATGTCATTTTCACATACATTTGATGTATTTCTAGGTTTCGTAATGCTGTAATAACTATCAGCATTCTAATAGAAGTTATTTTCGTAACTGGAGAATAAGTGTCAAAGAAGTCTAGACCTTCTTTTTGTCTAAATCCTTTCACTACAAGCCTAGCCTTGTACTTCTCTATTGTGCCATCGGTTTTCAATTTCGTCTTGAAAATCCATTTGCACCCAAGTGCCTTAATCCCTTGTGATAGATCTACAAGCTCCCATGTATGGTTCTGCATAATGGAGTCGATCTCGTTTTTCACTGCTTTCTTCCATGAAGGAGCATCGGGATTAGACATGGCTTCTTTGAATGTCTTAGGCTCATTTTCTGCAAGAAAGGCCGTTACATAGTCATCACCAAATGATTTTTCCTTGCGGGCTCTTTTGCCTCGTCTAGGTTCATCATTTTTTACCTCTTCTATTACGGGAACAGAAGTGTTAGCTTCTCCTTCCTCACGTGTTCGTTTCAGATTATTTCTATCTTTACACGGAAACACGTTTTCAAAGAAAGAAGCGTTTCTTGATTCCGTTACTGTATTTACATGTATATCTGGTATATTTGATTCATGTACCAGAAATTGATAAGCACTACTGTTGTGTGCGTATCCTATGAAAATAAAGTCAATGGTTTTAGGTCCTATTGTGACCTTATTAGGAAGTGGTACATCCACTTTTGCCAGGCACCCCCACACTTTGAGGTATTTGTAAGATGGTACAATGCCTTTCCACAACTCATAAGGTGTTTTACCAGTGACTTTATGTGAAATTTTGTTGAGAATGTAATTGGAAGTTAGTAGGGCTTCCCCCCACATGTTCTGGGTTAACCCAGATTCTCTTAACATGGCATTCATCATTTCTTTCAGAGTTCGGTTCTTTCGTTCCGCAACCCCGTTAGATTGTGGTGAATAGGGAGCGGTAGTTTGATGGACTATCCCATGTTTCTACAGAACACATTGAAAGGTTCACCATACTCTCCTCCTCTATCACTTCTGCTCACCTTGATCTTTTTACTAAGCTGGTTCTCAACTTCCAACTTGTATTCCTTAAATTTGTCTAATGCTTCATCTTTGCTATGTAATAGATACACATAACAGTATCTTGTACAGTCATCGATGAAGGTGACAAAATATTTCTTACCGCCTCTAGTTTGTATATATTTCAAGTCACACAAATCGGTGTGAATTAAACCTAGAGGTTCGGTTGTCCGTTCGACTTGGGAAAATGGCGATTTGGTGAGTTTTCGCTTGTACGCATTTCACATTTGTCTTTACCTATTTTGCATTTTGGAATCATGTTCATGTTTATTAATCTGCTAATGGATTTATAATTCACATGTCCCAAACGTTCATGCCAAATATTGAAAGACTCAACTGACATAAGCAACAGATTTATTCTTATTCATTGAACTAGAAGTGATTACATCAGTTTTCGAAGGAACTGCAATTACATTTAACTTGACCAGTTCATCCTTAACATAACCCTTCCCAAGAAACACCCCATTCTTGGACAACACAAGTTTATCTGACTTAAAACTAACATCGAATCCATGCCTACTAAGTAGAATGCCCGAAAGTAGATTCCTCCTGATGTCTGGCACATGCAGCACATTGAGGAGAGTTAAGTCTTTTCCTTGAGTCAGCCTCAGGATCACCATGCAACATCTGATGTTGACGAGTTGCCCATGTACACCTTCTGGTTGGTGCTGGCTTGGTAGTTCTGGAACATCCCCCTATCCGAGCATATGTGTCTGGTAGCCCCTGAGTCGTAGTTCCACTCCTTAGGGTTGCAGCCGACCATGTTGGTCTCAGACACCACACAAACAAGATCGTCTTCGACTAGACTAGTTTCAGACTGCCCTTTCTTGTCGGTCTTCTTGCTCCGACACACATCAGCTTTGTGCCCCATCTTACCACAGTTGTGGCATTTGCCAGCAAATTTCTTCACTGTTGGCTTTTTGTTGCTGCTCTGGGGTTGGAACTTGCGCTTCTTATTATGTTTAGCCAAGTTCACCTTCTGTTGAGAAGGCCCTGCTCCAGATAAAGCCTTAGCTGACTGGACGATGGTTGACTCGACCCGCAGCCTGACAATCAGTTCCTCGACTTTCATGTCCTTTTTCTTGTGCGTAAGCCTAGCCCTGAAAGCTTCCCAGCTTGGAGGCAGCTTCTCGATGATGCAAGCCACCTGAAATGTCTCGCATATTTTCATCCCCTCGGCTAGAACTTCGTGGATAAGCAGTTGAAGCTCCTCAACCTGCTCCATGAGCGACTTTGAATCTACCACCTTGTAGTTCAGGAACTTCTTGACCACGTATTTCTTCTGGTCAACATCCTCATGCCTATACTTCTTCTGTAGGGTTTCCCATAGCTCTTTGGCCGATCCGACTTTTTTGTACACGTTGTATAACGAATCAACTAGTCGGCTTTTTATCTAGCCTAAGCATAGGAAATCCCCTCTGTCACACGCTTGTTGGACACTTAGCCCATACAGATTATTTGTGGGATCTAACACCACAGGACGAGTTTCTTTGAGAAATCTCTCCATGCACATGACAGTTAGGAAGAACAGCATCTTCTCAAACCATGTTTTAAACCCATTGCCATCAAACTTGTCAGGCAATAAACCTTCTTGTTGAGGATTCAGCATGGGTGCCGGCGTAAATGGCCGGTCTTGAGCCTGGGTGTCAGGAACCCTGATCTGGGGTAATCGAACATCAGACATATCCATAGGAAAGATATTCTGATTTTGACCCAGTAAGGTCGGATCCCTCCCAGCTATCACTGAAAGTGATGCCGGCATCGAGAGACCCACTTGTTGTGTGGTCAAGTTCGATTGAGTGGTTGTCGGAGGTAGACCACTTCCCGTGATTGGGTGTGTCAACTCAAACGACACATGCACATGTGTATCCGTCACTGCGGACACGGTGCTAGAAGAAGTATCAGCAAAAATGGTTTCGTTGATGTTTGTCATTTCGAAAACTGTTCAAAAATCAACACCACGAAAAAATCAGACCAGAAAAGCACAAGAAATAATTCGTAAATAAGTGAAGGACACAAGTTTAATTCAAATTTTAAAAATTAAATTCAAAAATTCAAAAATAAAGAAATCTGAATTATTTTATTTTTCTGAAAAAATTATATAAAATTTCGAATTTATTTAAATAATTTTGAGGAAATTAATTCTGAATATTAAAATATTCATAGGCTGTTTAATTATTTTCGATAAAATAATTTCTGTATTTCCGAAAAATCTGTTTTCCGAAAAAAAAAATTATTTTTCGTTTTTCAAAAATATAATATTTAATTCCGATAATATATTTTATCGAAAATATTATCCGAAATTAAAAATAATTTTTTGACATCTGAAATTCCGAAAGATAAAATTATTTCCGAATATCTGTTTTCGAAAAATCCTGTTTTAATAAATTCCGAAATCAAAAAAGTGTGTTTGAAATTCAAAATTAATTAAATTCTGTTTAAAAAATTCCGAAATTATAAAGGAAATTCCAAATGTTGTTTCTGATTTTTAACGAGAAATACTGAAGTCAAATCTTAGCTCCGTTCCGCTTTGAACAGGTGAGCAAGATATATTTATCAACTACCGAAATTGTTGAGCAACTATCTTGCCGTTACCGAAATTCGTGAAGAAAACAAGTTGGCAAAAACTATGTCTGCAGAGAACAATTTTTCAAAGCAATTAAGGACTTCTGTTTCAAAAAACCAATTTGTATAGCGAACGTGGAATTAGTGTACTGAATTTTCCAAATACGTAGCAAAGTTGAATTGATCTCCTGTAGATCAATTTGAAACAACCGGATTTTCGAAATTAGTGAAACAGTAAGGTTTTGATTGAAAATCCAGAGAGATTATCAAAATCAGTTTCTGTAAAATTCGAAATAAAATCAGAAATCAGTTGTAAATCCCGAAGACAAATTAGAGCACAAAAATCCGATTTTTAAAGGAGTTTTTCGATATCGTTACGAGATCGGTACCTGTTTTACACACTTTAAATGAAGAAAGTAATTAGTGTAAAAGAATCTGTGAATTAGAATCACAGGATACAATAGCTATATGTTTGTGTGGCAAAAAGATAGGTTTGGCTTCTACGGGCCGAAGGCCCATCCCCAAAAGCCCAATAGCCCAAGGCCCATCTCCATGGTTTAATCTTTTAATAAAGCATAGTGTAGTGGTGTTTATATAGTGAGAATATGTGTATCCCATTTTCGATGTGGGACAATTCCTCACCCAAAAAACACACAAATCCTTCACCCGAATCCCTTCCAAGCACCTACTTTGAGCAGGCTTTTCTCATTCACCCGGAACCCGATTTTAGCGTATGAATATACCATATTCAGGAGCTTGCGGAGAGGAAGTCAATGGTCCCTTCTCCCGGCAATTCCGACTACCGGAGCTAGCCAGAAAGCTGGCCGGAAGTCTGCTAAAAATCTGGTTCCAACACCATAGCCTCCTCCTCCAGAGCGGCCAGATCTAGATCCACCGAACCCAATACGGGCACCAAACCTACCATAACCTGAACTGCCAGAATGGCCACCGAATAAACCACTATTTCCAAACGAATCTCTCTGGGAGAGATGAACAACAATCGGAGGTAACTGATGACAAAAAGATTTATGTCAATACACTTTGGTCAACTAAAATAACAATCAACAAACACAATCTATGATATTGAATATGCAATCACGAAAAATAGTGTCCTATGGACACAATATAAAAGGGGAACATCGATTTAAACAAACGCTACACACTTATTTAATTTAAGGTTTGGATCCAACACAAGGGGGTAGTGAGAGAAGCTCTAACCACTCTCCTCGGTTAGGGTTTTGTACGCTGTCGGTGCATTCGCGGTGGGGCTGGGGCAAGTATAGGGGTCGGAGTTCAGTGGGTAGCGCGTTTTTTCGTACAACTTCGTTTTTTTGTCTCCTCTTGATTCCTTCTTTCAAGATCAATTCCAACCGGTATGAATTCTCCTCTTTCAAATACTGTTCTTGCTCTATGAGGTACGGTTAAATGGCTCCATGGGGAGCCTCTCTCAATTTCAATCTCAGTATGTTTCCCTCCCTATGAGTTCAATTTTTATGGTGTTAACTTTCCTCCATGGATTGATGAGATTTATTTGATTTCGATCCATAATCAGGGTGAAGTAATTGCTCGTTTGTATTTATCGATTTCCAATAGAAGTTTTACTGGCTTTATAGACTAGCTTATTACTAATTCCATTATAATTCATAATTTTGGCTCAGTTAATCTCTCCATTTTCTGCAAATTATCGTCCAATTCTACCTCTGGGTATAGCATCTGGGTTATTGTTGACAATTATATGATTAATTGGGTATTCTATTTGTATTTCTAATTACGGGTATCCTATTTTTTCCGTCACAGCCTACTAATTCTTCTCTTCAATTGATTATTTATGTAATCTCATACGTGCATCTGGATGGTGAGCTATCGTGTTGGTGGCGTTTTTTTGTCCGCGCATGGAGGGGAAGTGTTTCCGGTCGGAGACTGTTCTTCTCCGATGATGGAGACCTTCTCACCGACGTCTTCTCCGGTGTGCATAGGTTTTGTAGTTCTTCTCTGCTCCAGATTGCAAATTGGTTCAATCCATCGGTCCATTGCATGGATTGCAGCTGATGCAACCTAATCTGCACTTGTCACGTTGATCACTTTTCACAGCCTTCTGAGCAACGGTTCTATCTGAGGAGCTCAAATTCGGTCCATCTTTATCTAGTTTTAATTGGGGTTATTGGGCCTTTTCTTTGGGAGTGTCCCATTATTAATCGGTCTACTACAGAGCTGGGGCTAGGCCGGCTTTTCCGGATTGTCGAAGGGTGGGCCTGGTTAAGCCATTTACGATTTTTTTGGGTTGGCTATTCGTGGAGTTTATTATGGTTTACCGACCTGATTATCAGGATTTCGATTTTGTTCATTCAACTATGTTTCCAGATTGTAACTTAATATTCAAGTAATAACTCTAACCATATTCTAACCCCTAACATAAATTTATATTATCCCTCTAACTTCTCTTTCATATTATTCTCAGCTAATGTCATGCTCCATAACAACTTTGCCCAATGCGATTTAGTAATGGGTTCTCTCGATAATTTCAATTTTGGGTGGTTCATTCACCCCTTCTTGGTTTATACTTATCCATTGACTTTGGAAGTTCTCAATTATAGTAAATTGTGGGACTCCCACGTTCTGAATCTAGTTTATCCTATTGTTACATGAATATTGCCTACTAGAATTGTCGGGGCACTAGACGTCCTGATTTCTGGACTGAAATATCTTTTATAAAAAAATCAAACTCACTAGATATTCTATGTTTAGCAGAAACTAAATCGAATAATATTCCTAATAACATTCTTTACATAAATTAGGCATAAAAATATTTATATTAGCTCTGCGAATTGTTCGAAAGAGGGTCTTTGGATTCTTCTTTCTAATTCCATTAATATGTCACGTGTTGTTATAACAAAAATAATATTATCGTTCTCAAGTTTAACAATAATATTACACAATTTCTAATCTACTTCATTTACGCCCCGTCGAATGAGAATGATAAACAATAATTTTGGGATAGACTCCATCATAAAATATCAAAAATGAACTTGTCTTTGTTATAACGAGAGATTTCAATGAAATTTTATCAAGTTCGGATAAATAAGGAGGAGCTCTTGCGCATCCTCATAGATTTTATAGACTCCAAAATTTTATTAACCACTTTGGACCTGTTTCGATTCCATATAAAGGTTTTCTATACACTTGGAGGAGATCTCTTGATTTCTCAAACACAACTTATAGAGACTTGACAGGTGTTTGGCTCAACCTATAATTCATAATTGGTTTATATCGATTGAAACAACTCATCTTCCTTTTACTACGTCTGACCACTGATGTATTATTCTTAAATTACAAAACAATCTCATTCATAAAAAACTATCCATTTAGATTCGAGAATGCATAGATTGACCCATCCTCAATATATCAATTTAGTCAAGCATGCCTGGTCTTTGAATATTGAAGGTTATTTTATGTTTAATCTGTATATGAAACAACGTCGACTAAAAAATCTTTCAAAAACATGGAAAAAGCTATTTAATAATAACAATCACAATCAATTAATACAAGCATATGCAAACTTAACTAATATTCAACATGATCTATTAAATCATCCGAATGATCATTACTTAATGAGATTTTTGCCGAAAATCACCTCTACAGTAGGCCATATTCCCCAAAACCACCCCTATATTGGCTAATTGCCAAAAACCACCCCTATAATCACCTTCGTTACCCAAAAACCACCCTCACCCTAGTTTCGTCCATGATTCTGTTAAGTTGGGGGACACGCTCTGTTTAATACCCGAAAACCGCCCCTATAATAGGTCATATTTCCCAAAACCACCCCTATATTGGCTAATTGCCGAAATCCACCCCTATATTGGCTAAACTTAATTTAATCTTATTTCATAGTTTCATTAAACTGGCAGCGCCGTGGATGGGATGTGCTATTCTACATCTTCAGCTTCCTCAAAGGAATCTCTTTATTAACCCTAATCGTGTTGATTGGTACTGGTTGATCTGTCTTGAAACCTTACTTGCAGGAAAAAGAGAAAAAAGTCTTAATGGTGGTGATCCCTCTCCAGGTTATTTCAAATGTTGCTCAGATTGTGATTGATGAAACTGGACCTTTTGGCCAAGACTGGGCTACATGGAAGCAGGTGTTTCTACTTGTCGATGTAATCTGCTGTAGCGCAGTCCTATTTCCTATTGCCTGGTCCATCAAGAACCTCAGAGAGGCTGCTAGAACCGACGGCAAAGCCGCTGTGAATCTAATGAAGTTAACTCTATTCAGGCATTACTACATTGTGGTCATATGTTACATTTACTTTACCAGGGTTGTGGTCTATGCTTTGGAGACGATTAATTCATATAGATATATGTGGACAAGTGTTGTCGTTTCTGAGCTGGCTACTCTAGCTTTCTATGTGTTTACTGTGTATAAGTTTAAGCTAGAGGCGCATAATCCTTACTTCACCATTGATGATGAGGAGGAAGAAGATGATGCTGAGCAACTTAAGGCTGATAGTGAATTCGAACCGTGATTAGTGATAAGATGTTGTTCTACGGTAAAGAATAAAGTTAGTGTTAAGGTTTATATAGAAAAGAAAGAAGAAAGTATAGTTGCAAAATCCATATACTAGGTTAATACGAGCACTTTTTTTGATGTAGTTGAATCATATGTTGCTTTCTGATTGCTTGTTCACCTGTATTGAACTTCACTTGTTCTTCTCGTTTGAGAAAATGGTTCATATCTTTTTGTAGACGTGGAAATGATAAATTGATGTAGAATAGGACAGACGGATTCAATCCCTATAATAGCAAACATAGAGGTGGTTTTCGGCAATTAGCCAATATAGGGGTGGTTTGGGGGAAATATGGCCTATTATAGGGGTGGTTTTCGGGTATTAAACAGTGCGTGTCCCCCAACTTAACAGAATCATGGACGGAACTAGGGTGATGGTGGTTTTTGGGTAACGGAGGTGATTATAGGGGTGGTTTTCGGCAAGTAGCCAATATAGGGGTGGTTTTGGGAAATATGGCCTATTATAGGGGTGGTTTTCGACAAAAAGCTCTTATTTAATTAATAAATTTCAAAATGTGGCGAAACAAAGATTGTTTAAACAGAAAATCACGAATTTTACTGCCTCTGATGGGATACAATATACAGGACAAAAAGAAATTCAAGAAGCTATTACAAAAGATCTGCAATTTCTTTTTAACCCACAACACATATATCCTATTGACAATCACGACTTCGAAATCATCCCAAAAATCATTTCTACCGAAGATAATTTTGTTTTAATAAAAAGACCTACAGATGTAGAAATTAAAAACATTACTAAAAACTTACCTAAAAATAAAACTTATGGGCCCGATAGGTTTCCGGCGGAATTCTATCAGGCATATTGGCCTATTATTGGAAACTCTATTATTCAATCACTTCAAGCCTTCTTTCATAGTGGTAATTTACTAAATGAAGCCGCACACTCTTTCATTACGTTAATTCCTAAGAATGATAATCCTCAATCGATTAATAATTACCGCCCAATCAGCATGTGCAATACTACTTATAAGATTATCACAAAGCTCTTATCAAATAGACTTCAAGCATTTCTTCCGAAAATCATAAATCCTTTTCATGGTGCTTTTGTTCAGGAAAGACTAATTCAAGATAATATTTTAATAGCTCATGACATTTTCCATTCTTTCCATAAAAAGAATAAAGGGTCTAAAGGATGGATGACGATAAAAATAGATATGGAAAAAGCATATGATAAGATTCAATGGCCTTTAATGGAAAAAATGCTTCAATCATTTGGATTTTCGGAACAATGGACTTCCTTAATTATGAAATGTAATTCATCTTCATCATTTTTTGTTCTAGTTAACAATGAACCGGGGCCTATTTTTAAACCGAAATATGGTCTTCGTCAGGGGTGATCCGATTGCACCATTTTTATCTATCTTATCCATCGAATATTTAGCAAGATTCCTAGTCAAAGAATCACAAAAGCGTACAAATAGAATCGGAATTAAAATATGTAACCAAGGGATGTGTATTCCTTTTCTTAACTTTGCAGATGATACAATAGTTTTTTCTAATTCGAATATCACTAATGCTAAGTTTATTAAGAATACATTAGATCACTTCTCTAAAATTCAGGTTTAAATATCAATTATGATAAGAGTTCTATACAATTTTCAAAGAACATTACATCCTCTACTAGAAATGCAATTGTGTTAGAATTACAAATTCGTATCACCTTTTCAATGGAAAAATATTTAGGTATTCCAATTCTTGAGGGGAAAGTCAAAAACAAGTGTTTTGAGTATGCAATTAATAAATTAAAAAAAATCAACTTTCTAGTTGGAAAGCAAATAATTTATCACAAGTTGGAAGATCTGTTCTCATACAATCTAATTTACTCTCTCAGACAAATTATTTAATGCAGAGTTTCTATTTGTCGACCGGTGTTCATATCAAAATTGATGACATCAATAAGAATTTCTTTTGGAATAAATTCAATCCAAATTTCAAAGCTCTTATTTCTTGGGACAATATTTGTCAACCGAAAAACTGTGACGGAATGGGTTTTAATAAAGCTGCTGATATAAATATGTCTCTACAAATAAAACACCTTTGGAAAATAGTTAATAAATGATAATAATATATGGGTTAAGGCCATTACTGAAAAATATCTTAATACGAAAAATATTTTACATTATAATAAAAAATCAAAACATTCCTGGCAATTTGGATGACTTTTACACTTACGAGATAAATTTAAAAATGATCTTTTTTTGTCTTAGGAAATGGAAAAACAATTCATTTCTGGAAGGACAATTGGATTCCCAACATCAATATTAAAACTACTTCAACCCTATCATTCATGATCATAATATGAGAGTATCAGAATTCATCACGACTACTAAAATGTGGACCCTATAAAATTAGCCATTTATTTTCCAATTAATATAGTCAATTAAATTGTTAAAATTTATATCTCATCCATTGACATAGAAGATAAATTGGTTAGGAGCTTGTCAAGATCACGTGAATTTAGTACAAAAAGTGCAATTGAATTAACAAAAGACAATCCTACTAAGTCGAAGTCTGCAGTTTTCACTAAAATGTGGAACCTTAATATCCCGCCAAAAATTAAAAACTTTCTTTGGAAAGCATTATCTAATTGTCTTCCAACTACGAAAAGATTAAATAGATATTTTAATAGAGTCTCGAACTATTGTACACCTTGCAATGGGCCCATAGAAACAACCTCTCATTTTTTCTTTGATTGCCCCATAACTATATGATGCAAATTCTACAACAAAGAACTGTTCAGAATATTGCCTGTATCCATACAAATAATTTTTGTGAGGATTTCGATCATTTCATTACTAACAACCAGAAATAAAGAAATTATGTATTTTCTCTAGTATGAATTATGGAAGGACAGGAATAAGATTTTTTTTAATAACAATCAGATTCAAACTTCTCCTATCGGCATAGCTTTTATTCATTTTCATTCTTGGATGTCGACATTTTTTTAACTTAGCATGTAAGCAAAATTTCAAGAACAATGTTTCGAATATTTTCAAGAGCAGGAAAAATATGTCTAATTGGAAAAAACCACCTCGAGGGTGGTTTAAAATTAATTTTGATGCTTCTTTCTGTCCAAATGGAGATTCTTATATTGGAAATATCATTAGAGATAGCAGGGGAAATACTATACATATTACTCATAAAAAAATATATTATTCTTTTCCTATTCAAGCAGAAGCTATAGCAGCCATAGAAGCTATTCGATCGGCAAAGACTCTCAATTTAGAAAGGATAATTTTTAGAAGGTGATAATCTTACAGTTATAAACGCAATTCTTAAAATTTGACAGGTTCCCTAGAGCATTCGGAACATTATCAAGGAGTTAGATAGTTAGATCGGACATTTCAAAGAATTCAAGGTCTTCCAATGCTTTAGAGAAAATAATAGAGCAACAGATATTTTGGCCTCCAGTGAAGTGGAGAATATAGACATAGATTATTTATTGTACCTTACGAACGTTTATGACGTACCTGATAGCTATATCAGGACATTGCGAGAAAGTCTATGAGTTTCGCAGCCTTTGCTCCTTAGTTTTCTCTTTAAGTTTGTAAGCATTATCAAGCTTGATAATGCGGGATTGTCTCCTGGATAGGGAGGATTTGCTTTGTTGACCCTTTATCAAAAAAAAAGGTTTGGAACCAACACAGACAGAAGTTCTCAAGATCAAACTGTAGCCTAAAAATATAGGGTCTCAACAAACCTCTACAAATTTTCTTCCTATGTCACGCTCAATCATTCTGACAGCCCTTGCGTGATCATATGTGTGAATAAGAATTGCAGTTCTCTTCTTTCCAGCATAACCACTTCGGGTATATCGATGAATAAAAATCTCTGATGTGCTTCAGAGTTCATAATGAATTACCTATAGATGAAAAAGGAGTTATAAACTATGAAGCACGAAAACCTCTACACGGCAAAGGTTTCGTTGTCGTAAATGGGGAAACGCGGTGAAGCGGCGGGGAAACGCCGGGAAACGGTCAACGGATCGGAAACGTTGGGAAATGTCGGGGGAGACGCCGGGGAAACGCTGAACTGCGTTTTGGGCAAAAAACCCCCAAAATTTTAACCTACTTTCTAAATTGTTGCTCCCTGCTGCGTTCTCCTCTTCTCCTCTCCTCTGCGCAGCGCTCCCTATACTCCTTTGCTGCGTTTTCTTCTTCTCCTCTCCTCTGCGCAACGCTCCCCACACTCCTCAGCCTCTTCAGCTCTTCCTCTGCCGGCGACGACGCCGGAACCTCTTCCTCAGCCCCTGTAGCCGGTCTCGACCTTTAGACCTTTCGAAAATCAGGATTCCTTAAGCTCGTTGCCACCATTTCTATAAGTTCTCTCTAATTCTTCATTATTGCGTTTCCACCTCTAACCTCCATATTTAGGTCGAATTTCAGTTGTATGATGATAGAGATTTTGCCCTATTTCCTTGACTTGATTTTTCCCTGGAATGAAACTTATTAATGCTAAACTTATTTAGGTTGAATTTCAGTTCTCTCTCTAATTCTTCATTATTGTGTTAATTCTCTTTTTATATGTCATTAGATTAGTATGTAGATAAACCTATTAATGCTAAATAATAAGTAGATCAAGAGCTTTAAAATGATATATAATATATATCGGCGTTTCTCCGCGTTTCCATTTTACTATTTCTTGAAAATGTCGCTTCCCTGTTTCCTGGCGTTTCCGTTCCCCGTTTCCGTGCAACATAGGTTATAAACTTATAAAAAGAACAAAAACAAGACATCCACTTTATTTGCCAATGGTATAGTTTTCATGTGATAAATTAAATTAGATCACTTGAAAAAATATGAACTTGTGTATTTCATTTTATTACTAGATTTATAAAAAAGGAGAATCTTATGGAAGGTGAAGTAGTAAACCAAATTTAGGGAGTTTGCAGATGCTGCAACCATCATAGTGCCAGCACATGTCAAACACGGTCTAGGAAAATTAATAACTTATCCACTAATGTAGCCAACTCCAGAATTAGCAACAACAAGCATGTTGTTCATAACATATGCAAAATATTTTTTAAATTAAGATCATCTTCAAATTCTCATCCTACTTACTGCATATGAAGAGATGAATCAGTGCAATTCATCTACCAAGTTCCTTGAAGCACTTGCTTTCTAGTAGTCTAATTATGATCAATGGAAATTTAGGAATCCTACTTAAAGTGTTCTATATCTAAACCTGAACTCATTGCAAAGCCTAGAGAAGATGGCTAATGATCTAATATAATACAAAACAAGCGAAGAAGACGTAATTCAAGATTACTTTATTAGCTCAATGTACCAATTTCTCGGTAAACGGAATGCAAAATTGAGATCAAGGTCCTTGAGAATTGTGGTTTCATCTAATCTAAACCTCAGGCATCTCAGTTCGTCTTCCATGGCGAGACCCTTTCAGGTCAAATCGTTTATGGATTTGGTAATCCTAACAAAATAGTTTACCCATGATGATGAACGTGGTCTATTTCATCTCTTATACTTAAAAGTGAGAGAGTTTGAAATGAATAGTAGTAGGCTTATATATTGGGCTTTTCTTTAACTGATTTCTGGATTTGAGAAAATGGGCCTTTATTTTCTTATTAGGTTTGAGAATTTGGGTTTGGGCCATTTTCTTTTTTGTTCTCCTCCTCGGATAATGGTTTACGCAAAGGGTTCTGAAGCAAGAGAAGTAAATCCCAATTCAGAGTGAATCAGGGGAATTCGTCGTCGTTCCGAAGACCTAATTTTTAGTTTCCACTCTACTTGTTGGTTTGAGTTATCCGAATTCTCTCTGTCAAATCGCACAAATTCGATTACGCCGTACAAATTTATCCCTCTGTTGAATTACACAAATTTGTCGAATTGGCTATTCATTCAATGGCTGATTGTATGCGTTTATCTTGTGCTTCGTTCCGTTGCTCTATCAATGCATTACTACCTTCTGGTTTGCCCATTTGCGATTAGTTTGTAGGGCTTATCCTTATCCTGGTGGTTCTTCTTCTGCTATATCTCTGTCACCGGGAAGGAATCTGCACTCTTTCAAGGTGAAATTTTGGTCCTTTATGGTGTTTTTACTGAGATTTTTTTTTACATCTGTTTAATTCTCAAGCTAATTGTGGGTGTTGAATGTGTAACTTGCATGCAGCTTTGCAGTGAGAGTCAACAGTGG
Source organism: Phyllobates terribilis (assembly GCF_046119375.1). Lineage (NCBI taxonomy): Eukaryota > Metazoa > Chordata > Amphibia > Anura > Dendrobatidae > Phyllobates > Phyllobates terribilis. The sequence goes on from NW_027369506.1 coordinate 27,940, forward strand.
GATGATTGTTCTCTGGGATATACATGAAGATAAAATGGTTCTCACAAGGGGATGTAAGGATCTCCAATTGAAAGAAAAATTCCCATATAACTCTGCAACTGATACAATGAGTGAAGCCCATACTGGAGGTCATTCATACGTACTGTGAGTGTGTGATGATGTAAGCTATTATTATTACATAAACAGTACAATCTATGGTGCAGCTTTTAACACTATCAATCTCAAACCTCCTCGTTTGATCTCGCAACCCTCTCTGTTTCTGTCGGTTGCCACTTCATCACTCCACTCCACATTTACACCACTCTGACCTGGAGGACTGGTCTTTTCAATTCAGTTCTGGGATCTACCGAACCCCAATCCTCTTGCTCTTGGGCTTCCCCTGCCAACGAATGAGTTTTATATGCTTTCTAGATCATTACAGGTTGTCTCGAGCTTACTTTCTTTCTCCCCCTTTCTTTTTCTATTCACATTGCTTTTATATCTACTTTTATGATGTCGATTTGAAGATTTTGAATCGGTCTTTGTTATCTTTTCTCCTGGAATCCATAGTGGCTTTGCATTTCGAATTCTGTGTTTTAATTTGCTGGTTTAGGATTTAGTGAGTCTGAACCTCCGCTTATGCGTCTTTGTTGTAAAGTACTTTTAATCTCTAGCAAAGTTATTCGTAACTTTAAGCTGATTTCTTATTCTGACATTCTAATCTATAGAGCATATATTTTGTTTTGAGATAGTTTATGATTCTGTTGTGGTTGATGTTTCATTTTCTAATATTGAGGCTTTGGAGTGCAGGGTTGATCATTATGAACTTGGTCCATAGTGAGGAGATAGATGGGTTTTCCTCCTGCTAAGTCATCAACAGCAGCATTGTCAGTATGGGATTTTGGTCTGCTCTGGAGCATAGATGGAAGTGAAGTTTACAGTTGTATGGGTCTATACAAGTTTCACATCTTGTCTTGCTGGAGATCTTCTTCTTCAACCTTTCAGAGGAAGCCTATACCATGGTCATTTTGTGGGGTTATGCTTTTTGCTGTGGAATTGATTTCACTTTTTACTGGCCATGTCACTTCTAATCTTGACTGGTACTCCCAGCGAATGAAAACATCCCTGTATAACAAATTGGTATGCCCTCTATCTCCCATAATCTCTAGATTTGATTTTGTTTCAGTTATAAATATTCTTCTAAAATTTCATTATACAGAGTGGGAGTAAATTGTCTTTAAAGGAGACAGTGATGCTGAATGTTGATTATTTCGACTTAATTACCCGTAATTTTAATGACTTCTTACTTATAGTCAATACCAAATCCTTTGGAACTCGAATAACTTTCCTTAACTTACAAATTTTTGTGTGCTTAAATGAATTCAGATGAATCTTTTTTACCTCTGTATACATTTCCCTTTTAGATGAATATTATACTTGTATCACATGCTAGGAATATGATATAATGTAATCTATTTCGCCTAAAATATCAGAGAACTAAGAAATTGCGCATGTCTCATAGCTATAGATACTTGGACCATCTGGTGATAACTGTTTATTATTGAACTTATGATTCAAAACCTTAATAGTATATCAGAATCAAAATGCTGGTTTGAAATCGTCAAAATGCTGGTTTGAAATCGTTTTCTTTTTCTGAAGTAAGCACGCGCTTTTTTATGCAAGTAACTTTTATGTGTATATGTTTATAGAAAGATTATTTTTGTGTATCTATATTAAGGACGTAAATTTTGTTCAGTGGGGGATTCTTGAGGAGAAGAATAACCTAAACATAAAATGATGACTCTCGTTGCATTCTTGAACGGTAGAAAAAATAAGTGCAGTTATATGCTTGCATGCAAACTGCATTTAGACTATATTTGTATTCAGTTGAGTGTTAAATTCAGTATGATGTATTCCCAATTACTGATGTGTTTTGAAGTTAATATTCACAGAACGGATTTGAAATGAACATGTCAATACTCAATATAGACATACTTGCAAATTGCATTGTAGACTTTATGCACATTAAATCTCTTTGTTTTGGCTTCAATATGATACAGTGTTGATTTGTTCTGTTTATATATTTGCAGAGTGGGTTTCGACATGAACAAGTTAATATTTGGAAATCCAAACTTCAAAGCTCTACTATGTTGCAGTGAAAGGGGGCAACATTATACTCGGATGTAATGATACAACACTTTTTGCTTGCTGATAGTAGCAAATTAACATCTCGAAATATATGAGGAAAAACCACATTGTAAGTATTCATAATAGATCAATATAGACAATATGCAAGCATCACAATCTCCTCATTGCTATAGACAAATGCATATAACATATGTCACGAAATATAGACATTGTTAGTTGAGCTTAATCGTCCTTGTTAAAGCTTAATCTATTTCTCTTGTTTTGATGATAACAAACTAATATGTTTAATCTACTTAGTGTTTTTAAGCCTTCCAGATCATTGCAATATTTGTAAGGATGCGCTTAAGTCACTTAGAGATGCGCTTGACTGGTCACAGTCGCGCTTAACACAAGTGGAGAAAGTAAGTTTCGCAAACGGTGTTTTATAAATCCATTCAAGACCAAGAAGTAAGAGTGATCGAGCTTCGAGGGCGTAGAGACGCTTGAATGAAGTTGAAGAAAGTTGACCACGAGGTTCCACTGAAGCTTAGGGTGCGCCAGACGCAGAAGAACAAATCCACACGCTATGAAGGCTGGTAAAGCGGCAGAGTGCAGTTGTGAGCACAGGAAGGTGCGAGAAGAACTTTACACTCTTTGGACGCTACTCTAGGGATCGCCAGCGTGCAGGAGTTTGTTAGAGCTTAAGCACACGGATTGCTTATGTGGCATGGATTAACACATGAAGAACAAACCCAATTCACTCCAAACCGTTGATTAATTCTGGTGAAGTGATCAAGGCACACGGATTGATGAGGTGGCATTGTGCTTAGTCTTTGTTTGTTACACAAATTGAGTTATAGGTTTAGCTTAAGATTGGTGTATAAATAGAGTACTATTACATTCACTCTAGGTATTGCAAACCGAGAGAATATAGGAAGCTAGAGAGAGCTTAAGAGATATTTCGTTTGTAATCAGAGAGTGCTGAGAGTGCCTTCTTGTTCTTCAGAGCTGAACTTAGAGTATTGTAAAGAGAGTGCTTACGAGTGAGCTTCAAGTTTTGAAGCGAGAGATTGTAATCCTTTCTTTATCAATACAAGTGTAGTGGTGAGTTTATCCCGAGTCAGCTAGTGACTTAGGGTTCTCACCGTTTGGAAATTCTTGTGTGTGCAAATATAGGTCCGCTTTAACAACTTAAAGCGCGCTTTATTGTCTGTCTAACCTTTTCTGCACTTAAGGACTTTAGTAAATTCATTACTAATAGTTCGTCATAAGTTAAGCACAAGCCAAGTATTCAAAGCGCAATTGAATTCTTGTTAAGTGCAACTAAGGATTAATGAACCTTAGTGACAGCGAACAATAGCTGATCACACACGTGTTTTCTACAATTGGTATCAGAGCAACATGTTAGCTATTTGCACTAATCCTTTTACAGGTTCAAAAGGATTCTCAAGTCTCGAACAATGGCTAATTTCAACCTCGGAATTTCTCTCGCCAAGCCCCATGTCCTTGTTGAAGGCAAACTCGAATGGTGGCTCACAATGACGAAGAATTACATCCAGCAGACGGACTACCAGTGCTGGAAGATTATTGAAAACGGCGATGAGAAGATCTCCGAAACGGATGACTCAAAATGGGAAGCAAAAGAGTACCAACTGATGGAGAAGAATGCTAAAGCGCGACAGCTCATTCTTAATGCTCTTTCAAGGAAAGACATAGACAAGGTAATGTCCCTCCCCACTGCCCAAGCCATGTGGAAAGCCATCATAAACATGCACTCAGGTAGTGATGACATGAAGGACAATCGTATCTTTGAGCTTAATCGCGAATTTTGCTCCATTCGAAGGGGGGAAAATGAGCTCGTTTCTGATTATCATTCTCGGTGTCAAATCCTCTATGACAAGATGCTTTCTGCTGAAATGGAGAAGAAAGCTTGGGAGTATTCTATGCGTTCATTCATGGAGTGAACTCAAAGTATACAACCCTCAAGCAAATTCTTCTTCAGTCCAAGGAAACTCGAGAATTGCCTATCTCTATTCTTGCAGGAAATTCAAAGTGCAGGAAATCAAGAACAACGAGGAAAAGCACTCAGAACGAGAGAACAAAGGAATGACGCTCAAGTTATCTCGGGTTCTCCAAAAACTTGAAAATGATGATGAAGGAGAAGACGACGATGATAGGGACGTTGCTATGATGACCAAGCTCGTGAATTTTTTTTTCAAGAAAACAAGGCGGTCTCAAGCGCGACTCTACCTATAAGCAGCGCGACGTCAGGGATTTCACTTGTTTCAACTGCAACGAGAAAGGTCACTTGCTAAAGCGTGTCCTCATCCAAAAGCGAATCCAGGCTCAAGCTCAAAACAGCCCCCCAACAAGCGTTCGTCACGCTTTGGGGAGAATCTGATGACGATTCGGAAGATGGAGCGCAACCTGACTTGTGCTTAATGGCTGGCGCCGCATCTGACTCAGACTCTGGCTCTGAGATTGAGGTAAATGATCTGAACCTTGACATTCTTCCCAAGCGCAATCTTATCCTCCTTTTAAAAGAGCTTATGGTTCAACATAAGTCTCTAGCAACTGATGCTAGAGCACGGCTTGTTGAACTTGATAATGCTAAGGAAGAACTGGTTGAGCTTTCCAAACATTTACATGACAAAACCACACTCCTCTCTAAATCTTGTGAACTTTGTCATGGTAAAGGGTTGGAAAGTAACTCTGTCTCAACTAAAGATGTTAAGCTTGATCAGATCATATCAAAGCTTGATGGTCTTACTAAATTAGTGGAAACAAAGTCTGTCCCTCAAACAGGCTTTGTTAAAGCTAGACCTGGATTGGGTTATGACCCCCAGGAATCTTCCTCTTCCTCCATTCCTCCTCAAACAAGTGAGTTATCTTCTAAGACAAATCACTTGAACAAGACCTAACTGTCTACAAGAGTGAAAACTCTCATTTGAAGAGCAGAATAAAGGTACTTGAGGACCAACCTTCAGAAACCAAAGAGTGGTTTCGTGGGGAAAAAGCGCATCATTTGTATAAGAAACAAGCGCATACCCCAACTCAGCCTCCCGTCTTACAAAAGAAAGAACCATTTAGACCAGGAAAGGGCAAGTATGGTTACGTAAGAGGTAACCATTACTGTACCTTTTGTGGTCAAAATGGACATGACAAGCGTGAGTGCAAGGACTTGAAGGTCCTTAAGAGTAAGCCCTATAAGCCAATGGCTAAAATAAGGGCAAGCGTACACGTATTCAACAGACCTCTGTTGAGCACGGTTGCGCTTCTGGACATAGAGGTGCGCTTCGTCCAACGCGACCTCACATTGTGTTAGATCTGAACGATCCTAGATATTATTAGCCAGTCCAAAAGACTAGCTCAGAAATAGCTATGTCTAATATTCCCACGAAGCGCAAGCTTCGATGGGAGATCAAAGCTTGATCTCTTCTTTTGCAGGTTTGGGATGAAATGTAGGTGGGTATATCGACAGCGGTTGCTCGTGCCACATGACGGGTGATCCACAGTTACTACTTTCATTCCAAGCTAAGGAAGGAAGCAGCGTCTCCTTCGGTGACAAAAAGCAAGGGAAGATCATTGCTAAAAGACAGCGCATCTCAACAAAGCCATTCAGATAGGAGATGTAAACTTAGTAGAGAACCTTCGGTTCAATCTACTGAGTGTAGCACAACTATGCGACCAAGGAGGTAATAAGGTATGGTTTAGTACAACTGAGTGTGCAGTGGTCAGTCCTGAACAAGAGGTGCTTCTAAAGGGCAAGCGCATAGACAACACTTACCTCTTCGACCACTCCTTCTCTCCTAAGCGCAACCTTTGTCTAGCTACACTCCACTAAAACGACAAATCTTTGGCACAAGAGAATGGGACACGCAAGTCTACATCTACTCAACAAGCTTCAGTCCAAAGATCGTGTTCGTGTTCTTCCTCGCATCAAGGTGGAATCCATGACTTCATGCTCAGACTGCTCAAAAGCTAAAGCGACTCGTAGCTCCTTTCCCTCTATCAAGGTAGCGCAGACTAAAGCTCCCCTTGAGCTTCTCCACATGGACTTATGTGGACCACTACGAACGCAGAGTAAAGGAGGTAATCGCTATATTTTTGTAATAGTTGATGATTATTCTCGCTATACCTGGACTCTTTTCTTGAAACACAAGAGCGAAACCTTTGCAAAGTTTCAAGCTCTTGCGCTTTTACTGGAAAAGAAAGCTAGGGCTCCCCATTTGTTCAATTCGTTCTGATAATGGAACTGAATTCAAGAATGTGAGTTCCTATCATTTTGTGAGGATAGGGGTATAGATCATAATTTCTCTACTCCTAGAACTCCTGAGCAAAATGGTGTGGTTGAGCGCAAGAATAGGACACTCCAAGAGATGGCACGTACAATGCTACTCTCTAGTGGTGTCGCTTCACACTATGGGCTCAAGCTGTGAGCACTGCATGTTATATAACTAACCGTGCCTTCTTAAGGCTATTCTTGAGAAAACTCCTATGAACTGCTTAAAGGGCGTACACCGAATATCTCTCACCTAAGGGTGTTTGGTTGCAAGTGCTACGTCCATCACAATGGGAGAGATCTTTTGGGTAAATTTGATGCTAGGAATGACGAGGCTATCTTCCTTGGATATGCACCTACTAGTCAAGGATATAGAGTACTCAACCTGAAGAACTCAGAGGGAAGAAGATAGCATCCATGTGAAATTCAATGAAGGAGAGCTTGAAAGTGTTCCAGAAATCAACGATGACCCATTTTCCAGTCATGATCTACTTCCAGCTTCTCTTCCCAGTCCTCAAGCGCAACCTTCTATCCCTTCTTCAGTATGGTAAGTGACGATGATGATGGTGGAAGATGCGCTTCTCAGCCCTTGGCCACAGAAGCCTGCATTACCAGTGAAGAAGCAACTCCAGAGGACAACACTCAAAATGAAGATCATGGAAGTGGCCCATCCATTGACGTTCTTGCTCCTCCTTCACCTCTTTCTCCAGGTCAGGTAACTCCCTCTGTTACTTCTTCTCCCCTTCTAGCTCTCAAGCGGGACCTAGCAATGGTGAAGCGCAACCTGGAAGTCCTCAAGCGGGACCCAGTGGCCTTTCTGGTGGTAGTGAAAGCTTGTCCAAAACCACAACGATGAACCTACCAGACAATACAGAGGTCACCGTGCGCGATTATCAACAAATGAACTCTCATCCAGTTTCTGCGATCATATCTCAGTATGAAAAGGTACCCAGACTCGCTCTAACGTTCGTAACATGCTTGCTTGTAGTGCTTTTGTTTCTTTACAGGAACCCAAGTCCATACAAGTTGCGCTTCAAGATCCAGATTGGATAATAGCCATGCAAGAAGAGTTAGAGGAGTTCAAGCGCAACCAAGTTTGGCGTCTAGTACCCCGGCCAGGTGATAGAAGCATTATTGGTACGCGCTGGGTATACAGAAACAAGCTGGATGATAGTGGAGTGGTGGTACGAACAAAGTTCGTCTTGTTGCACAAGGTTACAATCAACAATAGGGCATTGACTACGATGAAACGTACGCACCAGTAGCTCGTCTAGAGGCAATTCGACTGTTGATAGCTTACGCAGCGCACAAAGGATTCAAGCTATTCAAATGGATGTGAACACAACCTTCCTCAATGGTAAGCTTAATGAGGAGGTCTATGTCAAGCAACCACCAGGATTTGAAGATCCAGCTTATCCAGACCACGTGTACTTTCTTGACAAAGCACTATATGGACTAAAGCAAGCCCCTCGCGCTTGGTATGACTGTCTATCTAAGTAATTGTTGGAAATGACTACAACAAAACCCTCTTCATAAGGGAAGTGAAAGGTGATATTCTCCTTGTTCAAATCTACGTTGATGATATTATATTTGGTTCTACTAACTTGCAGCTTGTAGAAGATTTTAAGAACATCATGAGCCTCAAGTTCAGTATGAGCATGATTGGTGAGCTCAAGTATTTTCTAGGGCTTCAAGTAAACCAAATGAATGAAGGCATTGAGATTCACTAGCAGAAATACATCAAAGAGCTGCTTAAGAAGTATCAAATGGAGAACTCCCAAACCTTGTCCTACTCCCCTCTCAACTACTATAAAACTGGACAAAGATCTAGTGGCTGAGAAGGTAGATGAAACCATGTATCGAGGTATGATAGGTTCTCTAATGTACTTAACTGCTTCACGTCCTGATATTGTTTTTGCCGTTAGTGTATGCGCTCGATCACAGTCAGACCCTCGCGCTTCTCACCTTTCTCATGTAAAGCGCATCTTCAGGTATTTGAAAGGGTCTGACGATCTTTGCCTTTGGTATTCCAAAGGGGGCGGTCTTTCTCTTGTTGGCTATACCGATGCAGATTATGCAGGTTACTTGGCTGATAGAAAGAGCACTAGTGGTATGGCACAGTTCCTTGGCCCTTGCTTAGTCTCCTAGGGATCCAAGAAACAAAACTGTACAACGCTTTCAACGACAGAGGCAGAATACATAGCTGCAGTGCAATGTTGCGCTCAAGTGTTGTGGATAAAGCAACAGCTCGTTGACTATGGTATTACTCTTGACACTATATCTATATTTTGTGATAATACTAGCGCTATATGTGTTTCGAAGAACCCTGTCCATCATACAAGAACGAAGCACATTGACGTAAGACATCACTTTCTACGAGACCATGTGGAGCGCAAGCATATTGAGCTTATTCACGTATCTTCAGAAGGGAAATTGGCAGATATCTTCAATAAGGCGCTTAATCGTCAGGTATTCCTAAACCTCAGGGTTCAGCTTGGCCTTATTCGACTCCATTAGCTTCGAGGCATTGGAACTGTAAGTATTCCTCTATTTGACTAGAACTAGCGAGCTTAGTATCAAGGTACGAACTATGGTCGCTTGCGCTTGATAGCTTTGAGTCTTTCATGCTTTTAGTTGATCATTGAAATGAATTAGTATTGAATTTGTCTGACTTGTTTGGATCGATTTGATATAATCCTAGTCCATGTATGCTCTTCTTTTGGCTCTTCTTTGCCAAAAATGTGACAATGGTGATCGTCTTCTACCCATATTACATGCCTAAGAAATGATCCATTGCATAGGTGTCCTTAGCCTGACTAGATGTAACACTTCTCTCGTCCTTTATTGAGCTCTACATTAGAGAAGTATTCATTTGGTGACATAAAGCCCAAATTACCATGCTACATGTATATGCACATACTTCCACATCAACTTGAGTGAGTGAATGCTCTAATGTCCCTTATATGAAATGTGCATCTTCCTATTCATAAATTTCTTTACATTGTAGTTTGAGAATTGAACTGGACATCACACTCTTACATCTACTCATCTCAATCAGTGTTGTGCTTCTTCGGTTTTTAGTATTCAGGGGTGATTCAGCATGCGCTTCGGTCCTCAGTGCATTTCTGTGTATCGCGCTTTGCAGCGCATCTGGGTGGAATTCCTTCCGAGTTGGGTTTGCTTAACTTTGAAGAAATGTTTTTTTTGGGGTCAAATCCTCATGCCGCTTGTGTGATGTAACGACTCTTTTGCAGTACAACGGTCATAATTATAGCCGTTGGGGGCTATGCGCAGTCCTAGCGCAGATTTCGTGATCTCATTGGACCGTTGGGACGTGCAACGACTATATTTTTGATTGGTGTTTGAAGCGGCTAAGGAGTTATTGAGTGAGCTAATATATATGAGGTATTCATTGCACTATTCTACCTTACCTCTTCTTATTTCCTACCTTTACTCTCTTCTCCTACCCTCATTCTCCATTTTTACACTTACAATCACTACCATGGACAAAGTTCTCAGCACCCTTCATGAGCTTGACCCTGAAACACGGGCCAAGATCCAATCCATTGTCCAGGCCTCCTCCTCCACTCAGCCTGCCTCTCAAAATACCCCAGCATCTCATGAAGTCACATCTCCCTCCACTAAACCAGCCTCTCCTCCACCAACTACAACTTCCCCAGCCACTAAACCAGCCTCTCCTCCAATTGACCTGACCGGCAATGATGACCCAACTCCTAACCCAGATAGCCCTTTAAAACCCCTCTTCTCTCATGATCCCCCGGTGGATATGGATTTGCTCGCTTTAGACTTAGAGCTCGCTGGCTACAATCCAGTTAAAGAGCTTGGAAGACCTCAAGCCGAGACGTCGCACACGACTCCATCCAAAGGTAAAGGAGTTCTCAGTATCGACACTCCCTCTCGTCCTGGCTCTAAAATTCGGACTCCAGCGCAATCCTTACAGTCTCCTAAAGAGCTTCTGGCTAGTATACCATCCGACTCTGACGAAGATGGTGAGTTTCAACTCCTTCCTCGAACTGGTGCTCAGTCTCCTCTTCCTTTGCAGTCTCAGAAACCTGATCGGCAGAGTGACGCGCTTTGCCGCAAGGGTAAAAGCGCAAGGCCGTAGCTCCTCCACCGCCTGTTTCAGAGGATGTTGAGTCCTCAGATGGGTCCGAGCACGAGTCCCCTCCTCCTAAGCAGAAACAAGTTGGCGCTTCAACCAGATCCAAGCGCACCAAGGTAATGGGCTTAACAGATTTTCCTGCCATTCCTCAGGGTGTACAGAAGCGCTCTTTCTTATTTCCGGAGATAGTGACTCCTGACCTGCTAACCGGCCTTCAAGATTCCTCCCATGTCACTCACTTTGCCACGTGGTTGAGCTTTCAAGGATGGGATACGCTTGAGACAGAACCAACGCGCTGCAACAACGCCATGGTTTACCAATTCTATGCTACTCTGGAGTACTCAGCGCCTAATCTTGAATACGGCTCAGTTAATTTCACATGGAAAGGTAACGCTAAGGAGTATTTCGTGTTAAAGATCTTGCAAAGGCTATTGGGCTGACGGAGCAGTCTAGTGGGTTCGGACGGCTCTACAAGAAAAATTGGCCAGCTGGTGCTACTGCGCTGAAGAAGACGGTGTTTGGACCAAATGTGCCTAAGGGTGTGCTTACAGTGGATCTGCTTTGCCCGCCAAGCGACTGCTACTGCGCCAAGAGATTATGACCGTGACAAGGTGACTATAGCTGATTGTTGCATTATGGCCGCAGTTATTTCTAATCAGGTCGTCAACACTGCTCAGCTCATGATGAGCCATTTGGTGATGTGTCGCGCTTCCACATCCGGTCCTCTGCCCTTCCCACACTTAATTTGCAAGATGCTTCGAGCCGACGGTTTGTACGACAACTCTCTTCCCGATTATGCTTGTTCTACTTTCCTTACCACGGATGCCATCGTTGCTATTCTCTTGCCCAAATCTGAGGAGAAACTCCATTCTAGCTCGCGCTCTGAGCTGAGCCCTCGCGCTCGAGTCTCCTCTAGCTCTGCCTATCTTTCAGTTATAGTGGCTTCGATGGAAGTGCATCAAGAGCGGGTTAAGAAGCGTCTTAGCGAGATGGTTGAGCTCATGTCGTCTATGCTGAAGCTGGTTCAGGAGAAGTTTGACGCTGAACGGGGTGGTAGTTCATAAGCTGTTGTGATGGTTGCGCTCTTAAGCGCTTTTGCTGACTCTCTTTTCTCTCTACTTTGTTTAAGTTTTTTGTGAATTAGCTCGCTAGGGTTCCTACCTCTTTTGTGCCAGTTTGTGAACAATATAAATGAAATATGCGTTTGACTTTTATATCTCTGAGAGCCTTATTGACGTGACTATTCTTTACTTAAGTTGCTTAATGTCCTCTATTGAGCTTTGTCTGACGTCTTAGCTAGCAAGCGCACTCTACTATTTTTCTTACCATATGACTTTGCTTTGAATTTTTCTATGATGTCAAATGGGGAAAAACACATGTACATTCCTCTTTGATTAAGGGGGAAGTATGAGATCGTGCTTGAATTCAGGGGGAATCGAAAACTGGTATGGTTAAGTACTTTGGTAAGATACTTTGATCCAATTCCGAATCTGAATACTTGATTAAATTGATATTACTGTCTTCATTTTAGTCACTTAAGAAAGTATTCACGAGCTTACCTGTTTATAGTTTGTCATCATCAAAAAGGGGAAATTGTTAGTTGAGCTTTAATCGTCTTGTTAAAGCTTAATCTATTTCTCTTTGTTTTGATGATAACAAACTAATATGTTTAATCTCTTAGTGTTTTTAAGCCTTCCAGGTCATTTCAATATTTGTAAGGATGCGCTTAAGTTACTTAGAGATGCGCTTGACTGGTCATAGTCGTGCTTAACACCAAGCGGAGAAAGTAAGTTTCGCAAACGGTGTTTAATAAATCCATTCAAGACCAAGAAGTAAGAGTGATCGAGCTTTGAGGGCGTAGAGACGCGCTTTAATGAAGTTGAAGAAAGTTGACCACGAGGTTCCACTGAAGCTTAGGGTGCTCCAGAGCGCACAAGAACAAATCCACACGCTATGAAGGCTGGTAAAGCGGGAGAGTGCAAGTTGTGTGCACAGGAAGGTGCGAGAAGAACTTTACACTCTTGGGACGCTACTCCAGGGATCGCCAGCGTGGCAGGAGTTTGTTAGAGCTGAAGCACACGGATTGCTTATGTGGCGTGTATCAACACATGAAGAACAAAACCAATTCACTCCAAACCGTTGATTAATTCTGGTGAAGTGATCAAGGCACACGGATTGATGAGGTGGCATTGTGCTTAGTCTTTGTTTGTTACACGAATTGAGTTATAGGTTTAGCTTAAGGATTGTGTATAAATAGAGTACTATTACATTCACTCTAGTATTGCAAACCGAGAGAATATAGGAAGCTAGAGAGAGCTTAAGAGATATTTCGTTTGTAATCAGAGAGTGTTGAGAGCGCCTTCTTGTTCTTCAGAGCTGAACTCAGAGTATTGTAAAGAGAGTGCTTACGAGTGAGCTTCAAGTGTTGAAGCGAGAGATTGTAATCCTTTCTTAATCAATACAAGTGTAGTGGTGAGTTTATCCCGAGTCAGCTAGTGACTTAGGGTTCTCACCGTTTGGAAATTCTTGTGTGTGCAAATATAGGTGCGCTTTAACAACTTAAAGCGCGCTTTATTGTCTGTCTAACCTTTTCCGCTCTTAAGGACTTTAGTAAATTCATTACTAATAGTTCGTCATAGGTTAAGCGCAAGCCAAGTATTCAAAGCGCAATTGAATTCTTGTAAAGCGCAACTAAGGCTTAATGAACCTTAGTGACAACGAACAATAGCTGATCAAACACGTGTTTTCTACAGACATGATCAGTGTTTTTTTTGCTATTCAATGTTGTAGAGGATCTCTCTTTCAGCCAAATTCCAGGTCCACTTCCTCAGTCTTTTAGTTCCTTGACGGGTATAAAGTCAATGTAAGCATACAAGTACTTTGACCAGATTTTGTTGCTTATGGGTAATTCTTATAATTGCTATTTCTTTGAGCATATACTGAATATAATGCAGGTATCTACAGAACAACCAATTCACAGGTACAATTGATGTCCTAGCCAGTCTACCCCTAGAAACTGTTAGTACCTGTTGTCAAAATTTTGATTTTTTGTCTTTTTCTCTCATGTTTCATAACCTGAAAATCATTTGTATCAGGAATGTTGAGAATAACCAGGTCAACGGATGGATTCCGCAGCTGTTGCAGAACATAAATCTTGAGTAAGAGTTTACAGTTCTCCATGTATAGGAAGATGTCATACTTTCTTTAATTAACAAAGCAACGTACTATCATATGATGAAGCAAGGTATTAATGTCGAGTATTCCATTAAAAAATAGGGTTGTAGCAGGACCAGGGATTTTGACAGTGAGCAACTGCTAGAAGAGTTGCCATTATTGCAACAACTTTTGTACTGTCTTGTTGTATGCCGGGTATGTATAGTGTGATCTCTTCTGTTGAATTGCATCATTTCGATTGGCTATTGTGGATCAAAATACTGAAGATCTATGTTCACTTTACAGCCAGAAGGAACTGCTGTCGAAAATTATGTGATACAGTATGCCTTTCCTCTGGTATGTAATTATTTTCCACCTTTACTTTACTCTCTCTAATTTGCTTTATATACCAAAAATTAAAATCCTTCATGTTTATTGAGAATCCGTGGAAATGTCTTAGAAGGTAAAAACTTAATGTTGTTAGATATAAGTTTAAAGAACATGAGATTTGGTATCATTTGAAGGAAAATCATAACTGTATCATATGCAAAAAGAACAATTATTTTTCTTCCCTTATGAAATATCAAAATGCACGGTCTTTTGAACTTCAATGGCATGTT
>NW_027369507.1:0-42204 GCF_046119375.1 Phyllobates terribilis
TGAATGAAAGGAGCTGGCATCTCACTCTCTTTGAATCTTCTTTATCATGCTAGGATTAACAGGAAAAAGCTAAAAATTTCAGAATTGCACCGTGCAATGTGGAGATATTACTGTTTGTGCATTTACAATATTCATTGATTTTTGCCATTGAAAAACATGTTTTTCATATACCAGAAATGTTTGAAGCTACTGACTGAATGAAAGGAGCTGGCATCTCACTCTCTTTGAAACTTCTTTATCATGCTAGGATTAACAGGAAAAAGCTAAAAATTTCAGAATTGCACCGTGCAATGTGGAGATATTACTGTTTGTGCATTTACAATATTCATTGATTTTTGCCATTGAAAAACATGTTTTTCATATACCAGAAATGTTTGAAGCTACTGACTGAATGAAAGGAGCTGGCATCTCACTCTCTTTGAATCTTCTTTATCATGCTAGGATTAGCAGGAAAAAGCAAAAAATTTCAGAATTGCACCTTGCAATGTGGAGATATTACTGTTTGTGCATTTACAATATTCATTGATTTTTGCCATTGAAAAACATGTTTTTCATATACCAGAAATGTTTGAAGCTACTGACTGAATGAAAGGAGCTGGCATCTCACTCTCTTTGAATCTTCTTTATCATGCTAGGATTAGCAGGAAAAAGCAAAAAATTTCAGAATTGCACCGTGCAATGTGGAGATATTACTGTTTGTGCATTTACAATATTCATTGATTTTTGCCATTGAAAAACGTCCAGAAATGTTTGAAGCTACTGACTGAATGAAAGGAGCTGGCATCTCACTCTCTTTGAATCTTCTTTATCATGCTAGGATTAGCAGGAAAAAGCAAAAAATTTCAGAATTGCACCGTGCAATGTGGAGATATTACTGTTTGTGCATTTACAATATTCATTGATTTTTGCCATTGAAAAACATGTTTTTCATATACCAGAAATGTTTGAAGCTACTGACTGAATGAAAGGAGCTGGCATCTCACTCTCTTTGAATCTTCTTTATCATGCTAGGATTAGCAGGAAAAAGCTAAAAATTTCAGAATTGCACCGTGCAATGTGGAGATATTACTGTTTGTGCATTTACAATATTCATTGATTTTTGCCATTGAAAAACATGTTTTTCATATACCAGAAATGTTTGAAGCTACTGACTGAATGAAAGGAGCTGGCATCTCACTCTCTTTGAATCTTCTTTATCATGCTAGGATTAGCAGGAAAAAGCTAAAAATTTCAGAATTGCACCGTGCAATGTGGAGATATTACTGTTTGTGCATTTACAATATTCATTGATTTTTGCCATTGAAAAACATGTTTTTCATATACCAGAAATGTTTGAAGCTACTGACTGAATGAAAGGAGCTGGCATCTCACTCTCTTTGAATCTTCTTTATCATGCCAGGATTAGCAGGAAAAAGCAAAAAATTTCAGAATTGCACCTTGCAATGTGGAGATATTACTGTTTGTGCATTTACAATATTCATTGATTTTTGCCATTGAAAAACATGTTTTTCATATACCAGAAATGTTTGAAGCTACTGACTGAATGAAAGGAGCTGCCATCTCACTCTCTTTGAATCTTCTTTATCATGCTAGGATTAGCAGGAAAAAGCAAAAAATTTCAGAATTGCACCGTGCAATGTGGAGATATTACTGTTTGTGCATTTACAATATTCATTGATTTTTGCCATTGAAAAACATGTTTTTCATATACCAGAAATGTTTGAAGCTACTGACTGAATGAAAGGAGCTGGCATCTCACTCTCTTTGAATCTTCTTTATCATGCTAGGATTAACAGGAAAAAGCTAAAAATTTCAGAATTGCACCGTGCAATGTGGAGATATTACTGTTTGTGCATTTACAATATTCATTGATTTTTGCCATTGAAAAACGTCCAGAAATGTTTGAAGCTACTGACTGAATGAAAGGAGCTGGCATCTCACTCTCTTTGAATCTTCTTTATCATGCTAGGATTAACAGGAAAAAGCTAAAAATTTCAGAATTGCACCTTGCAATGTGGAGATATTACTGTTTGTGCATTTACAATATTCATTGATTTTTGCCATTGAAAAACATGTTTTTCATATACCAGAAATGTTTGAAGCTACTGACTGAATGAAAGGAGCTGGCATCTCACTCTCTTTGAATCTTCTTTATCATGCTAGGATTAACAGGAAAAAGCTAAAAATTTCAGAATTGCACCGTGCAATGTGGAGATATTACTGTTTGTGCATTTACAATATTCATTGATTTTTGCCATTGAAAAACATGTTTTTCATATACCAGAAATGTTTGAAGCTACTGACTGAATGAAAGGAGCTGGCATCTCACTCTCTTTGAATCTTCTTTATCATGCTAGGATTAACAGGAAAAAGCTAAAAATTTCAGAATTGCACCTTGCAATGTGGAGATATTACTGTTTGTGCATTTACAATATTCATTGATTTTTGCCATTGAAAAACATGTTTTTCATATACCAGAAATGTTTGAAGCTACTGACTGAATGAAAGGAGCTGGCATCTCACTCTCTTTGAATCTTCTTTATCATGCTAGGATTAGCAGGAAAAAGCAAAAAATTTCAGAATTGCACCGTGCAATGTGGAGATATTACTGTTTGTGCATTTACAATATTCATTGATTTTTGCCATTGAAAAACATGTTTTTCATATACCAGAAATGTTTGAAGCTACTGACTGAATGAAAGGAGCTGGCATCTCACTCTCTTTGAATCTTCTTTATCATGCTAGGATTAACAGGAAAAAGCTAAAAATTTCAGAATTGCACCGTGCAATGTGGAGATATTACTGTTTGTGCATTTACAATATTCATTGATTTTTGCCATTGAAAAACATGTTTTTCATATACCAGAAATGTTTGAAGCTACTGACTGAATGAAAGGAGCTGGCATCTCACTCTCTTTGAATCTTCTTTATCATGCTAGGATTAGCAGGAAAAAGCAAAAAATTTCAGAATTGCACCGTGCAATGTGGAGATATTACTGTTTGTGCATTTACAATATTCATTGATTTTTGCCATTGAAAAACATGTTTTTCATATACCAGAAATGTTTGAAGCTACTGACTGAATGAAAGGAGCTGGCATCTCACTCTCTTTGAATCTTCTTTATCATGCTAGGATTAACAGGAAAAAGCTAAAAATTTCAGAATTGCACCGTGCAATGTGGAGATATTACTGTTTGTGCATTTACAATATTCATTGATTTTTGCCATTGAAAAACATGTTTTTCATATACCAGAAATGTTTGAAGCTACTGACTGAATGAAAGGAGCTGGCATCTCACTCTCTTTGAATCTTCTTTATCATGCTAGGATTAACAGGAAAAAGCTAAAAATTTCAGAATTGCACCGTGCAATGTGGAGATATTACTGTTTGTGCATTTACAATATTCATTGATTTTTGCCATTGAAAAACGTCCAGAAATGTTTGAAGCTACTGACTGAATGAAAGGAGCTGGCATCTCACTCTCTTTGAATCTTCTTTATCATGCTAGGATTAACAGGAAAAAGCTAAAAATTTCAGAATTGCACCTTGCAATGTGGAGATATTACTGTTTGTGCATTTACAATATTCATTGATTTTTGCCATTGAAAAACATGTTTTTCATATACCAGAAATGTTTGAAGCTACTGACTGAATGAAAGGAGCTGGCATCTCACTCTCTTTGAATCTTCTTTATCATGCTAGGATTAGCAGGAAAAAGCAAAAAATTTCAGAATTGCACCGTGCAATGTGGAGATATTACTGTTTGTGCATTTACAATATTCATTGATTTTTGCCATTGAAAAACATGTTTTTCATATACCAGAAATGTTTGAAGCTACTGACTGAATGAAAGGAGCTGGCATCTCACTCTCTTTGAATCTTCTTTATCATGCTAGGATTAGCAGGAAAAAGCTAAAAATTTCAGAATTGCACCGTGCAATGTGGAGATATTACTGTTTGTGCATTTACAATATTCATTGATTTTTGCCATTGAAAAACATGTTTTTCATATACCAGAAATGTTTGAAGCTACTGACTGAATGAAAGGAGCTGGCATCTCACTCTCTTTGAATCTTCTTTATCATGCTAGGATTAACAGGAAAAAGCTAAAAATTTCAGAATTGCACCGTGCAATGTGGAGATATTACTGTTTGTGCATTTACAATATTCATTGATTTTTGCCATTGAAAAACATGTTTTTCATATACCAGAAATGTTTGAAGCTACTGACTGAATGAAAGGAGCTGGCATCTCACTCTCTTTGAATCTTCTTTATCATGCTAGGATTAGCAGGAAAAAGCAAAAAATTTCAGAATTGCACCTTGCAATGTGGAGATATTACTGTTTGTGCATTTACAATATTCATTGATTTTTGCCATTGAAAAACATGTTTTTCATATACCAGAAATGTTTGAAGCTACTGACTGAATGAAAGGAGCTGGCATCTCACTCTCTTTGAATCTTCTTTATCATGCTAGGATTAGCAGGAAAAAGCAAAAAATTTCAGAATTGCACCTTGCAATGTGGAGATATTACTGTTTGTGCATTTACAATATTCATTGATTTTTGCCATTGAAAAACGTCCAGAAATGTTTGAAGCTACTGACTGAATGAAAGGAGCTGGCATCTCACTCTCTTTGAATCTTCTTTATCATGCTAGGATTAACAGGAAAAAGCAAAAAATTTCAGAATTGCACCTTGCAATGTGGAGATATTACTGTTTGTGCATTTACAATATTCATTGATTTTTGCCATTGAAAAACATGTTTTTCATATACCAGAAATGTTTGAAGCTACTGACTGAATGAAAGGAGCTGGCATCTCACTCTCTTTGAATCTTCTTTATCATGCTAGGATTAACAGGAAAAAGCTAAAAATTTCAGAATTGCACCGTGCAATGTGGAGATATTACTGTTTGTGCATTTACAATATTCATTGATTTTTGCCATTGAAAAACATGTTTTTCATATACCAGAAATGTTTGAAGCTACTGACTGAATGAAAGGAGCTGGCATCTCACTCTCTTTGAATCTTCTTTATCATGCTAGGATTAACAGGAAAAAGCTAAAAATTTCAGAATTGCACCGTGCAATGTGGAGATATTACTGTTTGTGCATTTACAATATTCATTGATTTTTGCCATTGAAAAACGTCCAGAAATGTTTGAAGCTACTGACTGAATGAAAGGAGCTGGCATCTCACTCTCTTTGAATCTTCTTTATCATGCTAGGATTAACAGGAAAAAGCTAAAAATTTCAGAATTGCACCTTGCAATGTGGAGATATTACTGTTTGTGCATTTACAATATTCATTGATTTTTGCCATTGAAAAACATGTTTTTCATATACCAGAAATGTTTGAAGCTACTGACTGAATGAAAGGAGCTGGCATCTCACTCTCTTTGAATCTTCTTTATCATGCTAGGATTAGCAGGAAAAAGCAAAAAATTTCAGAATTGCACCGTGCAATGTGGAGATATTACTGTTTGTGCATTTACAATATTCATTGATTTTTGCCATTGAAAAACATGTTTTTCATATACCAGAAATGTTTGAAGCTACTGACTGAATGAAAGGAGCTGGCATCTCACTCTCTTTGAATCTTCTTTATCATGCTAGGATTAGCAGGAAAAAGCTAAAAATTTCAGAATTGCACCGTGCAATGTGGAGATATTACTGTTTGTGCATTTACAATATTCATTGATTTTTGCCATTGAAAAACATGTTTTTCATATACCAGAAATGTTTGAAGCTACTGACTGAATGAAAGGAGCTGGCATCTCACTCTCTTTGAATCTTCTTTATCATGCTAGGATTAACAGGAAAAAGCTAAAAATTTCAGAATTGCACCGTGCAATGTGGAGATATTACTGTTTGTGCATTTACAATATTCATTGATTTTTGCCATTGAAAAACATGTTTTTCATATACCAGAAATGTTTGAAGCTACTGACTGAATGAAAGGAGCTGGCATCTCACTCTCTTTGAATCTTCTTTATCATGCTAGGATTAGCAGGAAAAAGCAAAAAATTTCAGAATTGCACCTTGCAATGTGGAGATATTACTGTTTGTGCATTTACAATATTCATTGATTTTTGCCATTGAAAAACATGTTTTTCATATACCAGAAATGTTTGAAGCTACTGACTGAATGAAAGGAGCTGGCATCTCACTCTCTTTGAATCTTCTTTATCATGCTAGGATTAACAGGAAAAAGCTAAAAATTTCAGAATTGCACCGTGCAATGTGGAGATATTACTGTTTGTGCATTTACAATATTCATTGATTTTTGCCATTGAAAAACATGTTTTTCATATACCAGAAATGTTTGAAGCTACTGACTGAATGAAAGGAGCTGGCATCTCACTCTCTTTGAATCTTCTTTATCATGCTAGGATTAGCAGGAAAAAGCAAAAAATTTCAGAATTGCACCTTGCAATGTGGAGATATTACTGTTTGTGCATTTACAATATTCATTGATTTTTGCCATTGAAAAACGTCCAGAAATGTTTGAAGCTACTGACTGAATGAAAGGAGCTGGCATCTCACTCTCTTTGAATCTTCTTTATCATGCTAGGATTAACAGGAAAAAGCAAAAAATTTCAGAATTGCACCTTGCAATGTGGAGATATTACTGTTTGTGCATTTACAATATTCATTGATTTTTGCCATTGAAAAACATGTTTTTCATATACCAGAAATGTTTGAAGCTACTGACTGAATGAAAGGAGCTGGCATCTCACTCTCTTTGAATCTTCTTTATCATGCTAGGATTAACAGGAAAAAGCTAAAAATTTCAGAATTGCACCGTGCAATGTGGAGATATTACTGTTTGTGCATTTACAATATTCATTGATTTTTGCCATTGAAAAACATGTTTTTCATATACCAGAAATGTTTGAAGCTACTGACTGAATGAAAGGAGCTGGCATCTCACTCTCTTTGAATCTTCTTTATCATGCTAGGATTAACAGGAAAAAGCAAAAAATTTCAGAATTGCACCGTGCAATGTGGAGATATTACTGTTTGTGCATTTACAATATTCATTGATTTTTGCCATTGAAAAACATGTTTTTCATATACCAGAAATGTTTGAAGCTACTGACTGAATGAAAGGAGCTGGCATCTCACTCTCTTTGAATCTTCTTTATCATGCTAGGATTAGCAGGAAAAAGCAAAAAATTTCAGAATTGCACCGTGCAATGTGGAGATATTACTGTTTGTGCATTTACAATATTCATTGATTTTTGCCATTGAAAAACGTCCAGAAATGTTTGAAGCTACTGACTGAATGAAAGGAGCTGGCATCTCACTCTCTTTGAATCTTCTTTATCATGCTAGGATTAGCAGGAAAAAGCAAAAAATTTCAGAATTGCACCGTGCAATGTGGAGATATTACTGTTTGTGCATTTACAATATTCATTGATTTTTGCCATTGAAAAACATGTTTTTCATATACCAGAAATGTTTGAAGCTACTGACTGAATGAAAGGAGCTGGCATCTCACTCTCTTTGAATCTTCTTTATCATGCTAGGATTAGCAGGAAAAAGCTAAAAATTTCAGAATTGCACCGTGCAATGTGGAGATATTACTGTTTGTGCATTTACAATATTCATTGATTTTTGCCATTGAAAAACATGTTTTTCATATACCAGAAATGTTTGAAGCTACTGACTGAATGAAAGGAGCTGGCATCTCACTCTCTTTGAATCTTCTTTATCATGCTAGGATTAACAGGAAAAAGCTAAAAATTTCAGAATTGCACCTTGCAATGTGGAGATATTACTGTTTGTGCATTTACAATATTCATTGATTTTTGCCATTGAAAAACATGTTTTTCATATACCAGAAATGTTTGAAGCTACTGACTGAATGAAAGGAGCTGGCATCTCACTCTCTTTGAATCTTCTTTATCATGCTAGGATTAGCAGGAAAAAGCTAAAAATTTCAGAATTGCACCGTGCAATGTGGAGATATTACTGTTTGTGCATTTACAATATTCATTGATTTTTGCCATTGAAAAACATGTTTTTCATATACCAGAAATGTTTGAAGCTACTGACTGAATGAAAGGAGCTGGCATCTCACTCTCTTTGAATCTTCTTTATCATGCTAGGATTAGCAGGAAAAAGCAAAAAATTTCAGAATTGCACCTTGCAATGTGGAGATATTACTGTTTGTGCATTTACAATATTCATTGATTTTTGCCATTGAAAAACATGTTTTTCATATACCAGAAATGTTTGAAGCTACTGACTGAATGAAAGGAGCTGGCATCTCACTCTCTTTGAATCTTCTTTATCATGCTAGGATTAGCAGGAAAAAGCAAAAAATTTCAGAATTGCACCTTGCAATGTGGAGATATTACTGTTTGTGCATTTACAATATTCATTGATTTTTGCCATTGAAAAACGTCCAGAAATGTTTGAAGCTACTGACTGAATGAAAGGAGCTGGCATCTCACTCTCTTTGAATCTTCTTTATCATGCTAGGATTAGCAGGAAAAAGCAAAAAATTTCAGAATTGCACCGTGCAATGTGGAGATATTACTGTTTGTGCATTTACAATATTCATTGATTTTTGCCATTGAAAAACATGTTTTTCATATACCAGAAATGTTTGAAGCTACTGACTGAATGAAAGGAGCTGGCATCTCACTCTCTTTGAATCTTCTTTATCATGCTAGGATTAGCAGGAAAAAGCTAAAAATTTCAGAATTGCACCGTGCAATGTGGAGATATTACTGTTTGTGCATTTACAATATTCATTGATTTTTGCCATTGAAAAACATGTTTTTCATATACCAGAAATGTTTGAAGCTACTGACTGAATGAAAGGAGCTGGCATCTCACTCTCTTTGAATCTTCTTTATCATGCTAGGATTAACAGGAAAAAGCTAAAAATTTCAGAATTGCACCTTGCAATGTGGAGATATTACTGTTTGTGCATTTACAATATTCATTGATTTTTGCCATTGAAAAACATGTTTTTCATATACCAGAAATGTTTGAAGCTACTGACTGAATGAAAGGAGCTGGCATCTCACTCTCTTTGAATCTTCTTTATCATGCTAGGATTAGCAGGAAAAAGCTAAAAATTTCAGAATTGCACCGTGCAATGTGGAGATATTACTGTTTGTGCATTTACAATATTCATTGATTTTTGCCATTGAAAAACATGTTTTTCATATACCAGAAATGTTTGAAGCTACTGACTGAATGAAAGGAGCTGGCATCTCACTCTCTTTGAATCTTCTTTATCATGCTAGGATTAGCAGGAAAAAGCAAAAAATTTCAGAATTGCACCTTGCAATGTGGAGATATTACTGTTTGTGCATTTACAATATTCATTGATTTTTGCCATTGAAAAACATGTTTTTCATATACCAGAAATGTTTGAAGCTACTGACTGAATGAAAGGAGCTGGCATCTCACTCTCTTTGAATCTTCTTTATCATGCTAGGATTAGCAGGAAAAAGCAAAAAATTTCAGAATTGCACCGTGCAATGTGGAGATATTACTGTTTGTGCATTTACAATATTCATTGATTTTTGCCATTGAAAAACATGTTTTTCATATACCAGAAATGTTTGAAGCTACTGACTGAATGAAAGGAGCTGGCATCTCACTCTCTTTGAATCTTCTTTATCATGCTAGGATTAACAGGAAAAAGCTAAAAATTTCAGAATTGCACCTTGCAATGTGGAGATATTACTGTTTGTGCATTTACAATATTCATTGATTTTTGCCATTGAAAAACATGTTTTTCATATACCAGAAATGTTTGAAGCTACTGACTGAATGAAAGGAGCTGGCATCTCACTCTCTTTGAATCTTCTTTATCATGCTAGGATTAGCAGGAAAAAGCAAAAAATTTCAGAATTGCACCTTGCAATGTGGAGATATTACTGTTTGTGCATTTACAATATTCATTGATTTTTGCCATTGAAAAACGTCCAGAAATGTTTGAAGCTACTGACTGAATGAAAGGAGCTGGCATCTCACTCTCTTTGAATCTTCTTTATCATGCTAGGATTAACAGGAAAAAGCTAAAAATTTCAGAATTGCACCTTGCAATGTGGAGATATTACTGTTTGTGCATTTACAATATTCATTGATTTTTGCCATTGAAAAACATGTTTTTCATATACCAGAAATGTTTGAAGCTACTGACTGAATGAAAGGAGCTGGCATCTCACTCTCTTTGAATCTTCTTTATCATGCTAGGATTAGCAGGAAAAAGCAAAAAATTTCAGAATTGCACCTTGCAATGTGGAGATATTACTGTTTGTGCATTTACAATATTCATTGATTTTTGCCATTGAAAAACGTCCAGAAATGTTTGAAGCTACTGACTGAATGAAAGGAGCTGGCATCTCACTCTCTTTGAATCTTCTTTATCATGCTAGGATTAACAGGAAAAAGCTAAAAATTTCAGAATTGCACCTTGCAATGTGGAGATATTACTGTTTGTGCATTTACAATATTCATTGATTTTTGCCATTGAAAAACATGTTTTTCATATACCAGAAATGTTTGAAGCTACTGACTGAATGAAAGGAGCTGGCATCTCACTCTCTTTGAATCTTCTTTATCATGCTAGGATTAGCAGGAAAAAGCAAAAAATTTCAGAATTGCACCGTGCAATGTGGAGATATTACTGTTTGTGCATTTACAATATTCATTGATTTTTGCCATTGAAAAACATGTTTTTCATATACCAGAAATGTTTGAAGCTACTGACTGAATGAAAGGAGCTGGCATCTCACTCTCTTTGAATCTTCTTTATCATGCTAGGATTAGCAGGAAAAAGCTAAAAATTTCAGAATTGCACCGTGCAATGTGGAGATATTACTGTTTGTGCATTTACAATATTCATTGATTTTTGCCATTGAAAAACATGTTTTTCATATACCAGAAATGTTTGAAGCTACTGACTGAATGAAAGGAGCTGGCATCTCACTCTCTTTGAATCTTCTTTATCATGCTAGGATTAGCAGGAAAAAGCAAAAAATTTCAGAATTGCACCGTGCAATGTGGAGATATTACTGTTTGTGCATTTACAATATTCATTGATTTTTGCCATTGAAAAACATGTTTTTCATATACCAGAAATGTTTGAAGCTACTGACTGAATGAAAGGAGCTGGCATCTCACTCTCTTTGAATCTTCTTTATCATGCTAGGATTAGCAGGAAAAAGCTAAAAATTTCAGAATTGCACCTTGCAATGTGGAGATATTACTGTTTGTGCATTTACAATATTCATTGATTTTTGCCATTGAAAAACATGTTTTTCATATACCAGAAATGTTTGAAGCTACTGACTGAATGAAAGGAGCTGGCATCTCACTCTCTTTGAATCTTCTTTATCATGCTAGGATTAGCAGGAAAAAGCAAAAAATTTCAGAATTGCACCGTGCAATGTGGAGATATTACTGTTTGTGCATTTACAATATTCATTGATTTTTGCCATTGAAAAACATGTTTTTCATATACCAGAAATGTTTGAAGCTACTGACTGAATGAAAGGAGCTGGCATCTCACTCTCTTTGAATCTTCTTTATCATGCTAGGATTAGCAGGAAAAAGCAAAAAATTTCAGAATTGCACCGTGCAATGTGGAGATATTACTGTTTGTGCATTTACAATATTCATTGATTTTTGCCATTGAAAAACATGTTTTTCATATACCAGAAATGTTTGAAGCTACTGACTGAATGAAAGGAGCTGGCATCTCACTATCTTTGAATCTTCTTTATCATGCTAGGATTAACAGGAAAAAGCTAAAAATTTCAGAATTGCACCTTGCAATGTGGAGATATTACTGTTTGTGCATTTACAATATTCATTGATTTTTGCCATTGAAAAACATGTTTTTCATATACCAGAAATGTTTGAAGCTACTGACTGAATGAAAGGAGCTGGCATCTCACTCTCTTTGAATCTTCTTTATCATGCTAGGATTAGCAGGAAAAAGCAAAAAATTTCAGAATTGCACCGTGCAATGTGGAGATATTACTGTTTGTGCATTTACAATATTCATTGATTTTTGCCATTGAAAAACATGTTTTTCATATACCAGAAATGTTTGAAGCTACTGACTGAATGAAAGGAGCTGGCATCTCACTCTCTTTGAATCTTCTTTATCATGCTAGGATTAACAGGAAAAAGCTAAAAATTTCAGAATTGCACCGTGCAATGTGGAGATATTACTGTTTGTGCATTTACAATATTCATTGATTTTTGCCATTGAAAAACGTCCAGAAATGTTTGAAGCTACTGACTGAATGAAAGGAGCTGGCATCTCACTCTCTTTGAATCTTCTTTATCATGCTAGGATTAGCAGGAAAAAGCAAAAAATTTCAGAATTGCACCTTGCAATGTGGAGATATTACTGTTTGTGCATTTACAATATTCATTGATTTTTGCCATTGAAAAACGTCCAGAAATGTTTGAAGCTACTGACTGAATGAAAGGAGCTGGCATCTCACTCTCTTTGAATCTTCTTTATCATGCTAGGATTAACAGGAAAAAGCTAAAAATTTCAGAATTGCACCTTGCAATGTGGAGATATTACTGTTTGTGCATTTACAATATTCATTGATTTTTGCCTTTGAAAAACATGTTTTTCATATACCAGAAATGTTTGAAGCTACTGACTGAATGAAAGGAGCTGGCATCTCACTCTCTTTGAATCTTCTTTATCATGCTAGGATTAACAGGAAAAAGCTAAAAATTTCAGAATTGCACCGTGCAATGTGGAGATATTACTGTTTGTGCATTTACAATATTCATTGATTTTTGCCATTGAAAAACGTCCAGAAATGTTTGAAGCTACTGACTGAATGAAAGGAGCTGGCATCTCACTCTCTTTGAATCTTCTTTATCATGCTAGGATTAACAGGAAAAAGCTAAAAATTTCAGAATTGCACCTTGCAATGTGGAGATATTACTGTTTGTGCATTTACAATATTCATTGATTTTTGCCATTGAAAAACATGTTTTTCATATACCAGAAATGTTTGAAGCTACTGACTGAATGAAAGGAGCTGGCATCTCACTCTCTTTGAATCTTCTTTATCATGCTAGGATTAGCAGGAAAAAGCAAAAAATTTCAGAATTGCACCGTGCAATGTGGAGATATTACTGTTTGTGCATTTACAATATTCATTGATTTTTGCCATTGAAAAACATGTTTTTCATATACCAGAAATGTTTGAAGCTACTGACTGAATGAAAGGAGCTGGCATCTCACTCTCTTTGAATCTTCTTTATCATGCTAGGATTAGCAGGAAAAAGCAAAAAATTTCAGAATTGCACCTTGCAATGTGGAGATATTACTGTTTGTGCATTTACAATATTCATTGATTTTTGCCATTGAAAAACGTCCAGAAATGTTTGAAGCTACTGACTGAATGAAAGGAGCTGGCATCTCACTCTCTTTGAATCTTCTTTATCATGCTAGGATTAACAGGAAAAAGCAAAAAATTTCAGAATTGCACCGTGCAATGTGGAGATATTACTGTTTGTGCATTTACAATATTCATTGATTTTTGCCATTGAAAAACATGTTTTTCATATACCAGAAATGTTTGAAGCTACTGACTGAATGAAAGGAGCTGGCATCTCACTCTCTTTGAATCTTCTTTATCATGCTAGGATTAGCAGGAAAAAGCAAAAAATTTCAGAATTGCACCTTGCAATGTGGAGATATTACTGTTTGTGCATTTACAATATTCATTGATTTTTGCCATTGAAAAACGTCCAGAAATGTTTGAAGCTACTGACTGAATGAAAGGAGCTGGCTTCTCACTCTCTTTGAATCTTCTTTATCATGCTAGGATTAACAGGAAAAAGCTAAAAATTTCAGAATTGCACCTTGCAATGTGGAGATATTACTGTTTGTGCATTTACAATATTCATTGATTTTTGCCATTGAAAAACATGTTTTTCATATACCAGAAATGTTTGAAGCTACTGACTGAATGAAAGGAGCTGGCATCTCACTCTCTTTGAATCTTCTTTATCATGCTAGGATTAGCAGGAAAAAGCAAAAAATTTCAGAATTGCACCTTGCAATGTGGAGATATTACTGTTTGTGCATTTACAATATTCATTGATTTTTGCCATTGAAAAACGTCCAGAAATGTTTGAAGCTACTAACTGAATGAAAGGAGCTGGCATCTCACTCTCTTTGAATCTTCTTTATCATGCTAGGATTAACAGGAAAAAGCTAAAAATTTCAGAATTGCACCTTGCAATGTGGAGATATTACTGTTTGTGCATTTACAATATTCATTGATTTTTGCCATTGAAAAACATGTTTTTCATATACCAGAAATGTTTGAAGCTACTGACTGAATGAAAGGAGCTGGCATCTCACTCTCTTTGAATCTTCTTTATCATGCTAGGATTAACAGGAAAAAGCTAAAAATTTCAGAATTGCACCGTGCAATGTGGAGATATTACTGTTTGTGCATTTACAATATTCATTGATTTTTGCCATTGAAAAACATGTTTTTCATATACCAGAAATGTTTGAAGCTACTGACTGAATGAAAGGAGCTAGCATCTCACTCTCTTTGAATCTTCTTTATCATGCTAGGATTAGCAGGAAAAAGCAAAAAATTTCAGAATTGCACCTTGCAATGTGGAGATATTACTGTTTGTGCATTTACAATATTCATTGATTTTTGCCATTGAAAAACATGTTTTTCATATACCAGAAATGTTTGAAGCTACTGACTGAATGAAAGGAGCTGGCATCTCACTCTCTTTGAATCTTCTTTATCATGCTAGGATTAACAGGAAAAAGCTAAAAATTTCAGAATTGCACCGTGCAATGTGGAGATATTACTGTTTGTGCATTTACAATATTCATTGATTTTTGCCATTGAAAAACATGTTTTTCATATACCAGAAATGTTTGAAGCTACTGACTGAATGAAAGGAGCTGGCATCTCACTCTCTTTGAATCTTCTTTATCATGCTAGGATTAACAGGAAAAAGCTAAAAATTTCAGAATTGCACCTTGCAATGTGGAGATATTACTGTTTGTGCATTTACAATATTCATTGATTTTTGCCTTTGAAAAACATGTTTTTCATATACCAGAAATGTTTGAAGCTACTGACTGAATGAAAGGAGCTGGCATCTCACTCTCTTTGAATCTTCTTTATCATGCTAGGATTAGCAGGAAAAAGCAAAAAATTTCAGAATTGCACCTTGCAATGTGGAGATATTACTGTTTGTGCATTTACAATATTCATTGATTTTTGCCATTGAAAAACATGTTTTTCATATACCAGAAATGTTTGAAGCTACTGACTGAATGAAAGGAGCTGGCATCTCACTCTCTTTGAATCTTCTTTATCATGCTAGGATTAGCAGGAAAAAGCAAAAAATTTCAGAATTGCACCTTGCAATGTGGAGATATTACTGTTTGTGCATTTACAATATTCATTGATTTTTGCCATTGAAAAACGTCCAGAAATGTTTGAAGCTACTGACTGAATGAAAGGAGCTGGCATCTCACTCTCTTTGAATCTTCTTTATCATGCTAGGATTAACAGGAAAAAGCTAAAAATTTCAGAATTGCACCTTGCAATGTGGAGATATTACTGTTTGTGCATTTACAATATTCATTGATTTTTGCCATTGAAAAACATGTTTTTCATATACCAGAAATGTTTGAAGCTACTGACTGAATGAAAGGAGCTGGCATCTCACTCTCTTTGAATCTTCTTTATCATGCTAGGATTAACAGGAAAAAGCTAAAAATTTCAGAATTGCACCGTGCAATGTGGAGATATTACTGTTTGTGCATTTACAATATTCATTGATTTTTGCCATTGAAAAACATGTTTTTCATATACCAGAAATGTTTGAAGCTACTGACTGAATGAAAGGAGCTGGCATCTCACTCTCTTTGAATCTTCTTTATCATGCTAGGATTAGCAGGAAAAAGCAAAAAATTTCAGAATTGCACCGTGCAATGTGGAGATATTACTGTTTGTGCATTTACAATATTCATTGATTTTTGCCATTGAAAAACGTCCAGAAATGTTTGAAGCTACTGACTGAATGAAAGGAGCTGGCATCTCACTCTCTTTGAATCTTCTTTATCATGCTAGGATTAACAGGAAAAAGCTAAAAATTTCAGAATTGCACCGTGCAATGTGGAGATATTACTGTTTGTGCATTTACAATATTCATTGATTTTTGCCATTGAAAAACGTCCAGAAATGTTTGAAGCTACTGACTGAATGAAAGGAGCTGGCATCTCACTCTCTTTGAATCTTCTTTATCATGCTAGGATTAACAGGAAAAAGCTAAAAATTTCAGAATTGCACTGTGCAATGTGGAGATATTACTGTTTGTGCATTTACAATATTCATTGATTTTTGCCATTGAAAAACATGTTTTTCATATACCAGAAATGTTTGAAGCTACTGACTGAATGAAAGGAGCTGGCATCTCACTCTCTTTGAATCTTCTTTATCATGCTAGGATTAGCAGGAAAAAGCAAAAAATTTCAGAATTGCACCGTGCAATGTGGAGATATTACTGTTTGTGCATTTACAATATTCATTGATTTTTGCCATTGAAAAACGTCCAGAAATGTTTGAAGCTACTGACTGAATGAAAGGAGCTGGCATCTCACTCTCTTTGAATCTTCTTTATCATGCTAGGATTAACAGGAAAAAGCTAAAAATTTCAGAATTGCACCTTGCAATGTGGAGATATTACTGTTTGTGCATTTACAATATTCATTGATTTTTGCCATTGAAAAACGTCCAGAAATGTTTGAAGCTACTGACTGAATGAAAGGAGCTGGCATCTCACTCTCTTTGAATCTTCTTTATCATGCTAGGATTAACAGGAAAAAGCTAAAAATTTCAGAATTGCACCGTGCAATGTGGAGATATTACTGTTTGTGCATTTACAATATTCATTGATTTTTGCCATTGAAAAACATGTTTTTCATATACCAGAAATGTTTGAAGCTACTGACTGAATGAAAGGAGCTGGCATCTCACTCTCTTTGAATCTTCTTTATCATGCTAGGATTAACAGGAAAAAGCTAAAAATTTCAGAATTGCACCGTGCAATGTGGAGATATTACTGTTTGTGCATTTACAATATTCATTGATTTTTGCCATTGAAAAACATGTTTTTCATATAACAGAAATGTTTGAAGCTACTGACTGAATGAAAGGAGCTGGCATCTCACTCTCTTTGAATCTTCTTTATCATGCTAGGATTAGCAGGAAAAAGCAAAAAATTTCAGAATTGCACCTTGCAATGTGGAGATATTACTGTTTGTGCATTTACAATATTCATTGATTTTTGCCATTGAAAAACGTCCAGAAATGTTTGAAGCTACTGACTGAATGAAAGGAGCTGGCATCTCACTCTCTTTGAATCTTCTTTATCATGCTAGGATTAACAGGAAAAAGCAAAAAATTTCAGAATTGCACCGTGCAATGTGGAGATATTACTGTTTGTGCATTTACAATATTCATTGATTTTTGCCATTGAAAAACATGTTTTTCATATACCAGAAATGTTTGAAGCTACTGACTGAATGAAAGGAGCTGGCATCTCACTCTCTTTGAATCTTCTTTATCATGCTAGGATTAGCAGGAAAAAGCAAAAAATTTCAGAATTGCACCTTGCAATGTGGAGATATTACTGTTTGTGCATTTACAATATTCATTGATTTTTGCCATTGAAAAACGTCCAGAAATGTTTGAAGCTACTGACTGAATGAAAGGAGCTGGCATCTCACTCTCTTTGAATCTTCTTTATCATGCTAGGATTAACAGGAAAAAGCTAAAAATTTCAGAATTGCACCTTGCAATGTGGAGATATTACTGTTTGTGCATTTACAATATTCATTGATTTTTGCCATTGAAAAACATGTTTTTCATATACCAGAAATGTTTGAAGCTACTGACTGAATGAAAGGAGCTGGCATCTCACTCTCTTTGAATCTTCTTTATCATGCTAGGATTAGCAGGAAAAAGCAAAAAATTTCAGAATTGCACCTTGCAATGTGGAGATATTACTGTTTGTGCATTTACAATATTCATTGATTTTTGCCATTGAAAAACGTCCAGAAATGTTTGAAGCTACTGACTGAATGAAAGGAGCTGGCATCTCACTCTCTTTGAATCTTCTTTATCATGCTAGGATTAACAGGAAAAAGCTAAAAATTTCAGAATTGCACCTTGCAATGTGGAGATATTACTGTTTGTGCATTTACAATATTCATTGATTTTTGCCATTGAAAAACATGTTTTTCATATACCAGAAATGTTTGAAGCTACTGACTGAATGAAAGGAGCTGGCATCTCACTCTCTTTGAATCTTCTTTATCATGCTAGGATTAACAGGAAAAAGCTAAAAATTTCAGAATTGCACCGTGCAATGTGGAGATATTACTGTTTGTGCATTTACAATATTCATTGATTTTTGCCATTGAAAAACATGTTTTTTATATACCAGAAATGTTTGAAGCTACTGACTGAATGAAAGGAGCTGGCATCTCACTCTCTTTGAATCTTCTTTATCATGCTAGGATTAGCAGGAAAAAGCAAAAAATTTCAGAATTGCACCTTGCAATGTGGAGATATTACTGTTTGTGCATTTACAATATTCATTGATTTTTGCCATTGAAAAACATGTTTTTCATATACCAGAAATGTTTGAAGCTACTGACTGAATGAAAGGAGCTGGCATCTCACTCTCTTTGAATCTTCTTTATCATGCTAGGATTAACAGGAAAAAGCTAAAAATTTCAGAATTGCACCGTGCAATGTGGAGATATTACTGTTTGTGCATTTACAATATTCATTGATTTTTGCCATTGAAAAACATGTTTTTCATATACCAGAAATGTTTGAAGCTACTGACTGAATGAAAGGAGCTGGCATCTCACTCTCTTTGAATCTTCTTTATCATGCTAGGATTAACAGGAAAAAGCTAAAAATTTCAGAATTGCACCTTGCAATGTGGAGATATTACTGTTTGTGCATTTACAATATTCATTGATTTTTGCCATTGAAAAACATGTTTTTCATATACCAGAAATGTTTGAAGCTACTGACTGAATGAAAGGAGCTGGCATCTCACTCTCTTTGAATCTTCTTTATCATGCTAGGATTAACAGGAAAAAGCTAAAAATTTCAGAATTGCACCTTGCAATGTGGAGATATTACTGTTTGTGCATTTACAATATTCATTGATTTTTGCCATTGAAAAACATGTTTTTCATATACCAGAAATGTTTGAAGCTACTGACTGAATGAAAGGAGCTGGCATCTCACTCTCTTTGAATCTTCTTTATCATGCTAGGATTAACAGGAAAAAGCTAAAAATTTCAGAATTGCACCGTGCAATGTGGAGATATTACTGTTTGTGCATTTACAATATTCATTGATTTTTGCCATTGAAAAACATGTTTTTCATATACCAGAAATGTTTGAAGCTACTGACTGAATGAAAGGAGCTGGCATCTCACTCTCTTTGAATCTTCTTTATCATGCTAGGATTAGCAGGAAAAAGCAAAAAATTTCAGAATTGCACCGTGCAATGTGGAGATATTACTGTTTGTGCATTTACAATATTCATTGATTTTTGCCATTGAAAAACGTCCAGAAATGTTTGAAGCTACTGACTGAATGAAAGGAGCTGGCATCTCACTCTCTTTGAATCTTCTTTGTCATGCTAGGATTAACAGGAAAAAGCTAAAAATTTCAGAATTGCACCGTGCAATGTGGAGATATTACTGTTTGTGCATTTACAATATTCATTGATTTTTGCCATTGAAAAACGTCCAGAAATGTTTGAAGCTACTGACTGAATGAAAGGAGCTGGCATCTCACTCTCTTTGAATCTTCTTTATCATGCTAGGATTAACAGGAAAAAGCTAAAAATTTCAGAATTGCACCGTGCAATGTGGAGATATTACTGTTTGTGCATTTACAATATTCATTGATTTTTGCCATTGAAAAACATGTTTTTCATATACCAGAAATGTTTGAAGCTACTGACTGAATGAAAGGAGCTGGCATCTCACTCTCTTTGAATCTTCTTTATCATGCTAGGATTAGCAGGAAAAAGCAAAAAATTTCAGAATTGCACCGTGCAATGTGGAGATATTACTGTTTGTGCATTTACAATATTCATTGATTTTTGCCATTGAAAAACGTCCAGAAATGTTTGAAGCTACTGACTGAATGAAAGGAGCTGGCATCTCACTCTCTTTGAATCTTCTTTATCATGCTAGGATTAACAGGAAAAAGCTAAAAATTTCAGAATTGCACCTTGCAATGTGGAGATATTACTGTTTGTGCATTTACAATATTCATTGATTTTTGCCATTGAAAAACGTCCAGAAATGTTTGAAGCTACTGACTGAATGAAAGGAGCTGGCATCTCACTCTCTTTGAATCTTCTTTATCATGCTAGGATTAACAGGAAAAAGCTAAAAATTTCAGAATTGCACCGTGCAATGTGGAGATATTACTGTTTGTGCATTTACAATATTCATTGATTTTTGCCATTGAAAAACATGTTTTTCATATACCAGAAATGTTTGAAGCTACTGACTGAATGAAAGGAGCTGGCATCTCACTCTCTTTGAATCTTCTTTATCATGCTAGGATTAACAGGAAAAAGCTAAAAATTTCAGAATTGCACCGTGCAATGTGGAGATATTACTGTTTGTGCATTTACAATATTCATTGATTTTTGCCATTGAAAAACATGTTTTTCATATACCAGAAATGTTTGAAGCTACTGACTGAATGAAAGGAGCTGGCATCTCACTCTCTTTGAATCTTCTTTATCATGCTAGGATTAGCAGGAAAAAGCAAAAAATTTCAGAATTGCACCTTGCAATGTGGAGATATTACTGTTTGTGCATTTACAATATTCATTGATTTTTGCCATTGAAAAACATGTTTTTCATATACCAGAAATGTTTGAAGCTACTGACTGAATGAAAGGAGCTGGCATCTCACTCTCTTTGAATCTTCTTTATCATGCTAGGATTAACAGGAAAAAGCAAAAAATTTCAGAATTGCACCTTGCAATGTGGAGATATTACTGTTTGTGCATTTACAATATTCATTGATTTTTGCCATTGAAAAACATGTTTTTCATATACCAGAAATGTTTGAAGCTACTGACTGAATGAAAGGAGCTGGCATCTCACTCTCTTTGAATCTTCTTTATCATGCTAGGATTAGCAGGAAAAAGCAAAAAATTTCAGAATTGCACCTTGCAATGTGGAGATATTACTGTTTGTGCATTTACAATATTCATTGATTTTTGCCATTGAAAAACATGTTTTTCATATACCAGAAATGTTTGAAGCTACTGACTGAATGAAAGGAGCTGGCATCTCACTCTCTTTGAATCTTCTTTATCATGCTAGGATTAGCAGGAAAAAGCTAAAAATTTCAGAATTGCACCGTGCAATGTGGAGATATTACTGTTTGTGCATTTACAATATTCATTGATTTTTGCCATTGAAAAACATGTTTTTCATATACCAGAAATGTTTGAAGCTACTGACTGAATGAAAGGAGCTGGCATCTCACTCTCTTTGAATCTTCTTTATCATGCTAGGATTAGCAGGAAAAAGCAAAAAATTTCAGAATTGCACCGTGCAATGTGGAGATATTACTGTTTGTGCATTTACAATATTCATTGATTTTTGCCATTGAAAAACGTCCAGAAATGTTTGAAGCTACTGACTGAATGAAAGGAGCTGGCATCTCACTCTCTTTGAATCTTCTTTATCATGCTAGGATTAACAGGAAAAAGCTAAAAATTTCAGAATTGCACCTTGCAATGTGGAGATATTACTGTTTGTGCATTTACAATATTCATTGATTTTTGCCATTGAAAAACGTCCAGAAATGTTTGAAGCTACTGACTGAATGAAAGGAGCTGGCATCTCACTCTCTTTGAATCTTCTTTATCATGCTAGGATTAACAGGAAAAAGCTAAAAATTTCAGAATTGCACCGTGCAATGTGGAGATATTACTGTTTGTGCATTTACAATATTCATTGATTTTTGCCATTGAAAAACATGTTTTTCATATACCAGAAATGTTTGAAGCTACTGAGTGAATGAAAGGAGCTGGCATCTCACTCTCTTTGAATCTTCTTTATCATGCTAGGATTAACAGGAAAAAGCTAAAAATTTCAGAATTGCACCTTGCAATGTGGAGATATTACTGTTTGTGCATTTACAATATTCATTGATTTTTGCCATTGAAAAACGTCCAGAAATGTTTGAAGCTACTGACTGAATGAAAGGAGCTGGCATCTCACTCTCTTTGAATCTTCTTTATCATGCTAGGATTAACAGGAAAAAGCTAAAAATTTCAGAATTGCACCTTGCAATGTGGAGATATTACTGTTTGTGCATTTACAATATTCATTGATTTTTGCCATTGAAAAACATGTTTTTCATATACCAGAAATGTTTGAAGCTACTGACTGAATGAAAGGAGCTGGCATCTCACTCTCTTTGAATCTTCTTTATCATGCTAGGATTAGCAGGAAAAAGCTAAAAATTTCAGAATTGCACCGTGCAATGTGGAGATATTACTGTTTGTGCATTTACAATATTCATTGATTTTTGCCATTGAAAAACATGTTTTTCATATACCAGAAATGTTTGAAGCTACTGACTGAATGAAAGGAGCTGGCATCTCACTCTCTTTGAATCTTCTTTATCATGCTAGGATTAACAGGAAAAAGCTAAAAATTTCAGAATTGCACCGTGCAATGTGGAGATATTACTGTTTGTGCATTTACAATATTCATTGATTTTTGCCATTGAAAAACATGTTTTTCATATACCAGAAATGTTTGAAGCTACTGACTGAATGAAAGGAGCTGGCATCTCACTCTCTTTGAATCTTCTTTATCATGCTAGGATTAGCAGGAAAAAGCAAAAAATTTCAGAATTGCACCGTGCAATGTGGAGATATTACTGTTTGTGCATTTACAATATTCATTGATTTTTGCCATTGAAAAACATGTTTTTCATATACCAGAAATGTTTGAAGCTACTGACTGAATGAAAGGAGCT
The DNA here is from genome assembly GCF_046119375.1 of Phyllobates terribilis. Taxonomy (NCBI): domain Eukaryota; kingdom Metazoa; phylum Chordata; class Amphibia; order Anura; family Dendrobatidae; genus Phyllobates; species Phyllobates terribilis. The sequence goes on from NW_027369507.1 coordinate 23,118, forward strand.
GGCATCTCACTCTCTTTGAATCTTCTTTATCATGCTAGGATTAGCAGGAAAAAGCAAAAAATTTCAGAATTGCACCTTGCAATGTGGAGATATTACTGTTTGTGCATTTACAATATTCATTGATTTTTGCCATTGAAAAACATGTTTTTCATATACCAGAAATGTTTGAAGCTACTGACTGAATGAAAGGAGCTGGCATCTCACTCTCTTTGAATCTTCTTTATCATGCTAGGATTAGCAGGAAAAAGCAAAAAATTTCAGAATTGCACCGTGCAATGTGGAGATATTACTGTTTGTGCATTTACAATATTCATTGATTTTTGCCATTGAAAAACGTCCAGAAATGTTTGAAGCTACTGACTGAATGAAAGGAGCTGGCATCTCACTCTCTTTGAATCTTCTTTATCATGCTAGGATTAACAGGAAAAAGCTAAAAATTTCAGAATTGCACCGTGCAATGTGGAGATATTACTGTTTGTGCATTTACAATATTCATTGATTTTTGCCATTGAAAAACATGTTTTTCATATACCAGAAATGTTTGAAGCTACTGACTGAATGAAAGGAGCTGGCATCTCACTCTCTTTGAATCTTCTTTATCATGCTAGGATTAACAGGAAAAAGCTAAAAATTTCAGAATTGCACCGTGCAATGTGGAGATATTACTGTTTGTGCATTTACAATATTCATTGATTTTTGCCATTGAAAAACATGTTTTTCATATACCAGAAATGTTTGAAGCTACTGACTGAATGAAAGGAGCTGGCATCTCACTCTCTTTGAATCTTCTTTATCATGCTAGGATTAGCAGGAAAAAGCAAAAAATTTCAGAATTGCACCTTGCAATGTGGAGATATTACTGTTTGTGCATTTACAATATTCATTGATTTTTGCCATTGAAAAACATGTTTTTCATATACCAGAAATGTTTGAAGCTACTGACTGAATGAAAGGAGCTGGCATCTCACTCTCTTTGAATCTTCTTTATCATGCTAGGATTAACAGGAAAAAGCTAAAAATTTCAGAATTGCACCGTGCAATGTGGAGATATTACTGTTTGTGCATTTACAATATTCATTGATTTTTGCCATTGAAAAACATGTTTTTCATATACCAGAAATGTTTGAAGCTACTGACTGAATGAAAGGAGCTGGCATCTCACTCTCTTTGAATCTTCTTTATCATGCTAGGATTAACAGGAAAAAGCTAAAAATTTCAGAATTGCACCTTGCAATGTGGAGATATTACTGTTTGTGCATTTACAATATTCATTGATTTTTGCCATTGAAAAACATGTTTTTCATATACCAGAAATGTTTGAAGCTACTGACTGAATGAAAGGAGCTGGCATCTCACTCTCTTTGAATCTTCTTTATCATGCTAGGATTAGCAGGAAAAAGCAAAAAATTTCAGAATTGCACCTTGCAATGTGGAGATATTACTGTTTGTGCATTTACAATATTCATTGATTTTTGCCATTGAAAAACATGTTTTTCATATACCAGAAATGTTTGAAGCTACTGACTGAATGAAAGGAGCTGGCATCTCACTCTCTTTGAATCTTCTTTATCATGCTAGGATTAACAGGAAAAAGCTAAAAATTTCAGAATTGCACCTTGCAATGTGGAGATATTACTGTTTGTGCATTTACAATATTCATTGATTTTTGCCATTGAAAAACATGTTTTTCATATACCAGAAATGTTTGAAGCTACTGACTGAATGAAAGGAGCTGGCATCTCACTCTCTTTGAATCTTCTTTATCATGCTAGGATTAGCAGGAAAAAGCAAAAAATTTCAGAATTGCACCTTGCAATGTGGAGATATTACTGTTTGTGCATTTACAATATTCATTGATTTTTGCCATTGAAAAACATGTTTTTCATATACCAGAAATGTTTGAAGCTACTGACTGAATGAAAGGAGCTGGCATCTCACTCTCTTTGAATCTTCTTTATCATGCTAGGATTAGCAGGAAAAAGCTAAAAATTTCAGAATTGCACCGTGCAATGTGGAGATATTACTGTTTGTGCATTTACAATATTCATTGATTTTTGCCATTGAAAAACATGTTTTTCATATACCAGAAATGTTTGAAGCTACTGACTGAATGAAAGGAGCTGGCATCTCACTCTCTTTGAATCTTCTTTATCATGCTAGGATTAGCAGGAAAAAGCAAAAAATTTCAGAATTGCACCGTGCAATGTGGAGATATTACTGTTTGTGCATTTACAATATTCATTGATTTTTGCCATTGAAAAACGTCCAGAAATGTTTGAAGCTACTGACTGAATGAAAGGAGCTGGCATCTCACTCTCTTTGAATCTTCTTTATCATGCTAGGATTAACAGGAAAAAGCAAAAAATTTCAGAATTGCACCTTGCAATGTGGAGATATTACTGTTTGTGCATTTACAATATTCATTGATTTTTGCCATTGAAAAACGTCCAGAAATGTTTGAAGCTACTGACTGAATGAAAGGAGCTGGCATCTCACTCTCTTTGAATCTTCTTTATCATGCTAGGATTAACAGGAAAAAGCAAAAAATTTCAGAATTGCACCTTGCAATGTGGAGATATTACTGTTTGTGCATTTACAATATTCATTGATTTTTGCCATTGAAAAACGTCCAGAAATGTTTGAAGCTACTGACTGAATGAAAGGAGCTGGCATCTCACTCTCTTTGAATCTTCTTTATCATGCTAGGGTTAACAGGAAAAAGCTAAAAATTTCAGAATTGCACCGTGCAATGTGGAGATATTACTGTTTGTGCATTTACAATATTCATTGATTTTTGCCATTGAAAAACGTCCAGAAATCATTGAAGCTACTGACTGAATGAAAGGAGCTGGCATCTCACTCTCTTTGAATCTTCTTTATCATGCTAGGATTAGCAGGAAAAAGCAAAAAATTTCAGAATTGCACCTTGCAATGTGGAGATATTACTGTTTGTGCATTTACAATATTCATTGATTTTTGCCATTGAAAAACATGTTTTTCATATACCAGAAATGTTTGAAGCTACTGACTGAATGAAAGGAGCTGGCATCTCACTCTCTTTGAATCTTCTTTATCATGCTAGGATTAGCAGGAAAAAGCTAAAAATTTCAGAATTGCACCGTGCAATGTGGAGATATTACTGTTTGTGCATTTACAATATTCATTGATTTTTGCCATTGAAAAACATGTTTTTCATATACCAGAAATGTTTGAAGCTACTGACTGAATGAAAGGAGCTGGCATCTCACTCTCTTTGAATCTTCTTTATCATGCTAGGATTAGCAGGAAAAAGCAAAAAATTTCAGAATTGCACCGTGCAATGTGGAGCTATTACTGTTTGTGCATTTACAATATTCATTGATTTTTGCCATTGAAAAACGTCCAGAAATGTTTGAAGCTACTGACTGAATGAAAGGAGCTGGCATCTCACTCTCTTTGAATCTTCTTTATCATGCTAGGATTAACAGGAAAAAGCTAAAAATTTCAGAATTGCACCTTGCAATGTGGAGATATTACTGTTTGTGCATTTACAATATTCATTGATTTTTGCCATTGAAAAACGTCCAGAAATGTTTGAAGCTACTGACTGAATGAAAGGAGCTGGCATCTCACTCTCTTTGAATCTTCTTTATCATGCTAGGATTAACAGGAAAAAGCTAAAAATTTCAGAATTGCACCGTGCAATGTGGAGATATTACTGTTTGTGCATTTACAATATTCATTGATTTTTGCCATTGAAAAACATGTTTTTCATATACCAGAAATGTTTGAAGCTACTGAGTGAATGAAAGGAGCTGGCATCTCACTCTCTTTGAATCTTCTTTATCATGCTAGGATTAACAGGAAAAAGCTAAAAATTTCAGAATTGCACCTTGCAATGTGGAGATATTACTGTTTGTGCATTTACAATATTCATTGATTTTTGCCATTGAAAAACGTCCAGAAATGTTTGAAGCTACTGACTGAATGAAAGGAGCTGGCATCTCACTCTCTTTGAATCTTCTTTATCATGCTAGGATTAACAGGAAAAAGCTAAAAATTTCAGAATTGCACCTTGCAATGTGGAGATATTACTGTTTGTGCATTTACAATATTCATTGATTTTTGCCATTGAAAAACATGTTTTTCATATACCAGAAATGTTTGAAGCTACTGACTGAATGAAAGGAGCTGGCATCTCACTCTCTTTGAATCTTCTTTATCATGCTAGGATTAGCAGGAAAAAGCTAAAAATTTCAGAATTGCACCGTGCAATGTGGAGATATTACTGTTTGTGCATTTACAATATTCATTGATTTTTGCCATTGAAAAACATGTTTTTCATATACCAGAAATGTTTGAAGCTACTGACTGAATGAAAGGAGCTGGCATCTCACTCTCTTTGAATCTTCTTTATCATGCTAGGATTAACAGGAAAAAGCTAAAAATTTCAGAATTGCACCGTGCAATGTGGAGATATTACTGTTTGTGCATTTACAATATTCATTGATTTTTGCCATTGAAAAACATGTTTTTCATATACCAGAAATGTTTGAAGCTACTGACTGAATGAAAGGAGCTGGCATCTCACTCTCTTTGAATCTTCTTTATCATGCTAGGATTAGCAGGAAAAAGCAAAAAATTTCAGAATTGCACCGTGCAATGTGGAGATATTACTGTTTGTGCATTTACAATATTCATTGATTTTTGCCATTGAAAAACATGTTTTTCATATACCAGAAATGTTTGAAGCTACTGACTGAATGAAAGGAGCTGGCATCTCACTCTCTTTGAATCTTCTTTATCATGCTAGGATTAGCAGGAAAAAGCAAAAAATTTCAGAATTGCACCTTGCAATGTGGAGATATTACTGTTTGTGCATTTACAATATTCATTGATTTTTGCCATTGAAAAACATGTTTTTCATATACCAGAAATGTTTGAAGCTACTGACTGAATGAAAGGAGCTGGCATCTCACTCTCTTTGAATCTTCTTTATCATGCTAGGATTAGCAGGAAAAAGCAAAAAATTTCAGAATTGCACCGTGCAATGTGGAGATATTACTGTTTGTGCATTTACAATATTCATTGATTTTTGCCATTGAAAAACGTCCAGAAATGTTTGAAGCTACTGACTGAATGAAAGGAGCTGGCATCTCACTCTCTTTGAATCTTCTTTATCATGCTAGGATTAACAGGAAAAAGCTAAAAATTTCAGAATTGCACCGTGCAATGTGGAGATATTACTGTTTGTGCATTTACAATATTCATTGATTTTTGCCATTGAAAAACATGTTTTTCATATACCAGAAATGTTTGAAGCTACTGACTGAATGAAAGGAGCTGGCATCTCACTCTCTTTGAATCTTCTTTATCATGCTAGGATTAGCAGGAAAAAGCAAAAAATTTCAGAATTGCACCGTGCAATGTGGAGATATTACTGTTTGTGCATTTACAATATTCATTGATTTTTGCCATTGAAAAACATGTTTTTCATATACCAGAAATGTTTGAAGCTACTGACTGAATGAAAGGAGCTGGCATCTCACTCTCTTTGAATCTTCTTTATCATGCTAGGATTAACAGGAAAAAGCAAAAAATTTCAGAATTGCACCGTGCAATGTGGAGATATTACTGTTTGTGCATTTACAATATTCATTGATTTTTGCCATTGAAAAACGTCCAGAAATGTTTGAAGCTACTGACTGAATGAAAGGAGCTGGCATCTCACTCTCTTTGAATCTTCTTTATCATGCTAGGATTAACAGGAAAAAGCTAAAAATTTCAGAATTGCACCGTGCAATGTGGAGATATTACTGTTTGTGCATTTACAATATTCATTGATTTTTGCCATTGAAAAACATGTTTTTCATATACCAGAAATGTTTGAAGCTACTGACTGAATGAAAGGAGCTGGCATCTCACTCTCTTTGAATCTTCTTTATCATGCTAGGATTAACAGGAAAAAGCTAAAAATTTCAGAATTGCACCGTGCAATGTGGAGATATTACTGTTTGTGCATTTACAATATTCATTGATTTTTGCCATTGAAAAACATGTTTTTCATATACCAGAAATGTTTGAAGCTACTGACTGAATGAAAGGAGCTGGCATCTCACTCTCTTTGAATCTTCTTTATCATGCTAGGATTAGCAGGAAAAAGCAAAAAATTTCAGAATTGCACCGTGCAATGTGGAGATATTACTGTTTGTGCATTTACAATATTCATTGATTTTTGCCATTGAAAAACATGTTTTTCATATACCAGAAATGTTTGAAGCTACTGACTGAATGAAAGGAGCTGGCATCTCACTCTCTTTGAATCTTCTTTATCATGCTAGGATTAGCAGGAAAAAGCAAAAAATTTCAGAATTGCACCTTGCAATGTGGAGATATTACTGTTTGTGCATTTACAATATTCATTGATTTTTGCCATTGAAAAACATGTTTTTCATATACCAGAAATGTTTGAAGCTACTGACTGAATGAAAGGAGCTGGCATCTCACTCTCTTTGAATCTTCTTTATCATGCTAGGATTAGCAGGAAAAAGCAAAAAATTTCAGAATTGCACCGTGCAATGTGGAGATATTACTGTTTGTGCATTTACAATATTCATTGATTTTTGCCATTGAAAAACGTCCAGAAATGTTTGAAGCTACTGACTGAATGAAAGGAGCTGGCATCTCACTCTCTTTGAATCTTCTTTATCATGCTAGGATTAACAGGAAAAAGCTAAAAATTTCAGAATTGCACCGTGCAATGTGGAGATATTACTGTTTGTGCATTTACAATATTCATTGATTTTTGCCATTGAAAAACATGTTTTTCATATACCAGAAATGTTTGAAGCTACTGACTGAATGAAAGGAGCTGGCATCTCACTCTCTTTGAATCTTCTTTATCATGCTAGGATTAACAGGAAAAAGCTAAAAATTTCAGAATTGCACCGTGCAATGTGGAGATATTACTGTTTGTGCATTTACAATATTCATTGATTTTTGCCATTGAAAAACATGTTTTTCATATACCAGAAATGTTTGAAGCTACTGACTGAATGAAAGGAGCTGGCATCTCACTCTCTTTGAATCTTCTTTATCATGCTAGGATTAGCAGGAAAAAGCAAAAAATTTCAGAATTGCACCTTGCAATGTGGAGATATTACTGTTTGTGCATTTACAATATTCATTGATTTTTGCCATTGAAAAACATGTTTTTCATATTCCAGAAATGTTTGAAGCTACTGACTGAATGAAAGGAGCTGGCATCTCACTCTCTTTGAATCTTCTTTATCATGCTAGGATTAACAGGAAAAAGCTAAAAATTTCAGAATTGCACCGTGCAATGTGGAGATATTACTGTTTGTGCATTTACAATATTCATTGATTTTTGCCATTGAAAAACATGTTTTTCATATACCAGAAATGTTTGAAGCTACTGACTGAATGAAAGGAGCTGGCATCTCACTCTCTTTGAATCTTCTTTATCATGCTAGGATTAACAGGAAAAAGCTAAAAATTTCAGAATTGCACCTTGCAATGTGGAGATATTACTGTTTGTGCATTTACAATATTCATTGATTTTTGCCATTGAAAAACATGTTTTTCATATACCAGAAATGTTTGAAGCTACTGACTGAATGAAAGGAGCTGGCATCTCACTCTCTTTGAATCTTCTTTATCATGCTAGGATTAGCAGGAAAAAGCAAAAAATTTCAGAATTGCACCTTGCAATGTGGAGATATTACTGTTTGTGCATTTACAATATTCATTGATTTTTGCCATTGAAAAACATGTTTTTCATATACCAGAAATGTTTGAAGCTACTGACTGAATGAAAGGAGCTGGCATCTCACTCTCTTTGAATCTTCTTTATCATGCTAGGATTAACAGGAAAAAGCTAAAAATTTCAGAATTGCACCTTGCAATGTGGAGATATTACTGTTTGTGCATTTACAATATTCATTGATTTTTGCCATTGAAAAACATGTTTTTCATATACCAGAAATGTTTGAAGCTACTGACTGAATGAAAGGAGCTGGCATCTCACTCTCTTTGAATCTTCTTTATCATGCTAGGATTAGCAGGAAAAAGCAAAAAATTTCAGAATTGCACCTTGCAATGTGGAGATATTACTGTTTGTGCATTTACAATATTCATTGATTTTTGCCATTGAAAAACATGTTTTTCATATACCAGAAATGTTTGAAGCTACTGACTGAATGAAAGGAGCTGGCATCTCACTCTCTTTGAATCTTCTTTATCATGCTAGGATTAGCAGGAAAAAGCTAAAAATTTCAGAATTGCACCGTGCAATGTGGAGATATTACTGTTTGTGCATTTACAATATTCATTGATTTTTGCCATTGAAAAACATGTTTTTCATATACCAGAAATGTTTGAAGCTACTGACTGAATGAAAGGAGCTGGCATCTCACTCTCTTTGAATCTTCTTTATCATGCTAGGATTAGCAGGAAAAAGCAAAAAATTTCAGAATTGCACCGTGCAATGTGGAGATATTACTGTTTGTGCATTTACAATATTCATTGATTTTTGCCATTGAAAAACGTCCAGAAATGTTTGAAGCTACTGACTGAATGAAAGGAGCTGGCATCTCACTCTCTTTGAATCTTCTTTATCATGCTAGGATTAACAGGAAAAAGCTAAAAATTTCAGAATTGCACCTTGCAATGTGGAGATATTACTGTTTGTGCATTTACAATATTCATTGATTTTTGCCATTGAAAAACGTCCAGAAATGTTTGAAGCTACTGACTGAATGAAAGGAGCTGGCATCTCACTCTCTTTGAATCTTCTTTATCATGCTAGGATTAACAGGAAAAAGCTAAAAATTTCAGAATTGCACCGTGCAATGTGGAGATATTACTGTTTGTGCATTTACAATATTCATTGATTTTTGCCATTGAAAAACATGTTTTTCATATACCAGAAATGTTTGAAGCTACTGAGTGAATGAAAGGAGCTGGCATCTCACTCTCTTTGAATCTTCTTTATCATGCTAGGATTAACAGGAAAAAGCTAAAAATTTCAGAATTGCACCTTGCAATGTGGAGATATTACTGTTTGTGCATTTACAATATTCATTGATTTTTGCCATTGAAAAACGTCCAGAAATGTTTGAAGCTACTGACTGAATGAAAGGAGCTGGCATCTCACTCTCTTTGAATCTTCTTTATCATGCTAGGATTAACAGGAAAAAGCTAAAAATTTCAGAATTGCACCTTGCAATGTGGAGATATTACTGTTTGTGCATTTACAATATTCATTGATTTTTGCCATTGAAAAACATGTTTTTCATATACCAGAAATGTTTGAAGCTACTGACTGAATGAAAGGAGCTGGCATCTCACTCTCTTTGAATCTTCTTTATCATGCTAGGATTAGCAGGAAAAAGCTAAAAATTTCAGAATTGCACCGTGCAATGTGGAGATATTACTGTTTGTGCATTTACAATATTCATTGATTTTTGCCATTGAAAAACATGTTTTTCATATACCAGAAATGTTTGAAGCTACTGACTGAATGAAATGAGCTGGCATCTCACTCTCTTTGAATCTTCTTTATCATGCTAGGATTAACAGGAAAAAGCTAAAAATTTCAGAATTGCACCGTGCAATGTGGAGATATTACTGTTTGTGCATTTACAATATTCATTGATTTTTGCCATTGAAAAACATGTTTTTCATATACCAGAAATGTTTGAAGCTACTGACTGAATGAAAGGAGCTGGCATCTCACTCTCTTTGAATCTTCTTTATCATGCTAGGATTAGCAGGAAAAAGCAAAAAATTTCAGAATTGCACCGTGCAATGTGGAGATATTACTGTTTGTGCATTTACAATATTCATTGATTTTTGCCATTGAAAAACATGTTTTTCATATACCAGAAATGTTTGAAGCTACTGACTGAATGAAAGGAGCTGGCATCTCACTCTCTTTGAATCTTCTTTATCATGCTAGGATTAGCAGGAAAAAGCAAAAAATTTCAGAATTGCACCTTGAAATGTGGAGATATTACTGTTTGTGCATTTACAATATTCATTGATTTTTGCCATTGAAAAACATGTTTTTCATATACCAGAAATGTTTGAAGCTACTGACTGAATGAAAGGAGCTGGCATCTCACTCTCTTTGAATCTTCTTTATCATGCTAGGATTAGCAGGAAAAAGCAAAAAATTTCAGAATTGCACCGTGCAATGTGGAGATATTACTGTTTGTGCATTTACAATATTCATTGATTTTTGCCATTGAAAAACGTCCAGAAATGTTTGAAGCTACTGACTGAATGAAAGGAGCTGGCATCTCACTCTCTTTGAATCTTCTTTATCATGCTAGGATTAACAGGAAAAAGCTAAAAATTTCAGAATTGCACCGTGCAATGTGGAGATATTACTGTTTGTGCATTTACAATATTCATTGATTTTTGCCATTGAAAAACATGTTTTTCATATACCAGAAATGTTTGAAGCTACTGACTGAATGAAAGGAGCTGGCATCTCACTCTCTTTGAATCTTCTTTATCATGCTAGGATTAGCAGGAAAAAGCTAAAAATTTCAGAATTGCACCGTGCAATGTGGAGATATTACTGTTTGTGCATTTACAATATTCATTGATTTTTGCCATTGAAAAACATGTTTTTCATATACCAGAAATGTTTGAAGCTACTGACTGAATGAAAGGAGCTGGCATCTCACTCTCTTTGAATCTTCTTTATCATGCTAGGATTAACAGGAAAAAGCAAAAAATTTCAGAATTGCACCGTGCAATGTGGAGATATTACTGTTTGTGCATTTACAATATTCATTGATTTTTGCCATTGAAAAACATCCAGAAATGTTTGAAGCTACTGACTGAATGAAAGGAGCTGGCATCTCACTCTCTTTGAATCTTCTTTATCATGCTAGGATTAACAGGAAAAAGCTAAAAATTTCAGAATTGCACCGTGCAATGTGGAGATATTACTGTTTGTGCATTTACAATATTCATTGATTTTTGCCATTGAAAAACATGTTTTTCATATACCAGAAATGTTTGAAGCTACTGACTGAATGAAAGGAGCTGGCATCTCACTCTCTTTGAATCTTCTTTATCATGCTAGGATTAACAGGAAAAAGCTAAAAATTTCAGAATTGCACCGTGCAATGTGGAGATATTACTGTTTGTGCATTTACAATATTCATTGATTTTTGCCATTGAAAAACATGTTTTTCATATACCAGAAATGTTTGAAGCTACTGACTGAATGAAAGGAGCTGGCATCTCACTCTCTTTGAATCTTCTTTATCATGCTAGGATTAACAGGAAAAAGCAAAAAATTTCAGAATTGCACCGTGCAATGTGGAGATATTACTGTTTGTGCATTTACAATATTCATTGATTTTTGCCATTGAAAAACATGTTTTTCATATACCAGAAATGTTTGAAGCTACTGACTGAATGAAAGGAGCTGGCATCTCACTCTCTTTGAATCTTCTTTATCATGCTAGGATTAACAGGAAAAAGCTAAAAATTTCAGAATTGCACCTTGCAATGTGGAGATATTACTGTTTGTGCATTTACAATATTCATTGATTTTTGCCATTGAAAAACGTCCAGAAATGTTTGAAGCTACTGACTGAATGAAAGGAGCTGGCATCTCACTCTCTTTGAATCTTCTTTATCATGCTAGGATTAACAGGAAAAAGCTAAAAATTTCAGAATTGCACCGTGCAATGTGGAGATATTACTGTTTGTGCATTTACAATATTCATTGATTTTTGCCATTGAAAAACGTCCAGAAATGTTTGAAGCTACTGACTGAATGAAAGGAGCTGGCATCTCACTCTCTTTGAATCTTCTTTATCATGCTAGGATTAGCAGGAAAAAGCAAAAAATTTCAGAATTGCACCTTGCAATGTGGAGATATTACTGTTTGTGCATTTACAATATTCATTGATTTTTGCCATTGAAAAACATGTTTTTCATATACCAGAAATGTTTGAAGCTACTGACTGAATGAAAGGAGCTGGCATCTCACTCTCTTTGAATCTTCTTTATCATGCTAGGATTAACAGGAAAAAGCAAAAAATTTCAGAATTGCACCGTGCAATGTGGAGATATTACTGTTTGTGCATTTACAATATTCATTGATTTTTGCCATTGAAAAACATGTTTTTCATATACCAGAAATGTTTGAAGCTACTGACTGAATGAAAGGAGCTGGCATCTCACTCTCTTTGAATCTTCTTTATCATGCTAGGATTAACAGGAAAAAGCTAAAAATTTCAGAATTGCACCTTGCAATGTGGAGATATTACTGTTTGTGCATTTACAATATTCATTGATTTTTGCCATTGAAAAACGTCCAGAAATGTTTGAAGCTACTGACTGAATGAAAGGAGCTGGCATCTCACTCTCTTTGAATCTTCTTTATCATGCTAGGATTAACAGGAAAAAGCTAAAAATTTCAGAATTGCACCGTGCAATGTGGAGATATTACTGTTTGTGCATTTACAATATTCATTGATTTTTGCCATTGAAAAACGTCCAGAAATGTTTGAAGCTACTGACTGAATGAAAGGAGCTGGCATCTCACTCTCTTTGAATCTTCTTTATCATGCTAGGATTAGCAGGAAAAAGCAAAAAATTTCAGAATTGCACCTTGCAATGTGGAGATATTACTGTTTGTGCATTTACAATATTCATTGATTTTTGCCATTGAAAAACATGTTTTTCATATACCAGAAATGTTTGAAGCTACTGACTGAATGAAAGGAGCTGGCATCTCACTCTCTTTGAATCTTCTTTATCATGCTAGGATTAGCAGGAAAAAGCTAAAAATTTCAGAATTGCACCGTGCAATGTGGAGATATTACTGTTTGTGCATTTACAATATTCATTGATTTTTGCCATTGAAAAACGTCCAGAAATGTTTGAAGCTACTGACTGAATGAAAGGAGCTGGCATCTCACTCTCTTTGAATCTTCTTTATCATGCTAGGATTAGCAGGAAAAAGCTAAAAATTTCAGAATTGCACCTTGCAATGTGGAGATATTACTGTTTGTGCATTTACAATATTCATTGATTTTTGCCATTGAAAAACATGTTTTTCATATACCAGAAATGTTTGAAGCTACTGACTGAATGAAAGGAGCTGGCATCTCACTCTCTTTGAATCTTCTTTATCATGCTAGGATTAGCAGGAAAAAGCTAAAAATTTCAGAATTGCACCGTGCAATGTGGAGATATTACTGTTTGTGCATTTACAATATTCATTGATTTTTGCCATTGAAAAACGTCCAGAAATGTTTGAAGCTACTGACTGAATGAAAGGAGCTGGCATCTCACTCTCTTTGAATCTTCTTTATCATGCTAGGATTAGCAGGAAAAAGCAAAAAATTTCAGAATTGCACCGTGCAATGTGGAGATATTACTGTTTGTGCATTTACAATATTCATTGATTTTTGCCATTGAAAAACATGTTTTTCATATACCAGAAATGTTTGAAGCTACTGACTGAATGAAAGGAGCTGGCATCTCACTCTCTTTGAATCTTCTTTATCATGCTAGGATTAACAGGAAAAAGCTAAAAATTTCAGAATTGCACCGTGCAATGTGGAGATATTACTGTTTGTGCATTTACAATATTCATTGATTTTTGCCATTGAAAAACATGTTTTTCATATACCAGAAATGTTTGAAGCTACTGACTGAATGAAAGGAGCTGGCATCTCACTCTCTTTGAATCTTCTTTATCATGCTAGGATTAACAGGAAAAAGCTAAAAATTTCAGAATTGCACCGTGCAATGTGGAGATATTACTGTTTGTGCATTTACAATATTCATTGATTTTTGCCATTGAAAAACATGTTTTTCATATACCAGAAATGTTTGAAGCTACTGACTGAATGAAAGGAGCTGGCATCTCACTCTCTTTGAATCTTCTTTATCATGCTAGGATTAGCAGGAAAAAGCTAAAAATTTCAGAATTGCACCTTGCAATGTGGAGATATTACTGTTTGTGCATTTACAATATTCATTGATTTTTGCCATTGAAAAACATGTTTTTCTTATACCAGAAATGTTTGAAGCTACTGACTGAATGAAAGGAGCTGGCATCTCACTCTCTTTGAATCTTCTTTATCATGCTAGGATTAGCAGGAAAAAGCTAAAAATTTCAGAATTGCACCGTGCAATGTGGAGATATTACTGTTTGTGCATTTACAATATTCATTGATTTTTGCCATTGAAAAACGTCCAGAAATGTTTGAAGCTACTGACTGAATGAAAGGAGCTGGCATCTCACTCTCTTTGAATCTTCTTTATCATGCTAGGATTAACAGGAAAAAGCTAAAAATTTCAGAATTGCACCTTGCAATGTGGAGATATTACTGTTTGTGCATTTACAATATTCATTGATTTTTGCCATTGAAAAACATGTTTTTCATATACCAGAAATGTTTGAAGCTACTGACTGAATGAAAGGAGCTGGCATCTCACTCTCTTTGAATCTTCTTTATCATGCTAGGATTAACAGGAAAAAGCTAAAAATTTCAGAATTGCACCTTGCAATGTGGAGATATTACTGTTTGTGCATTTACAATATTCATTGATTTTTGCCATTGAAAAACGTCCAGAAATGTTTGAAGCTACTGACTGAATGAAAGGAGCTGGCATCTCACTCTCTTTGAATCTTCTTTATCATGCTAGGATTAACAGGAAAAAGCTAAAAATTTCAGAATTGCACCGTGCAATGTGGAGATATTACTGTTTGTGCATTTACAATATTCATTGATTTTTGCCATTGAAAAACATGTTTTTCATATACCAGAAATGTTTGAAGCTACTGACTGAATGAAAGGAGCTGGCATCTCACTCTCTTTGAATCTTCTTTATCATGCTAGGATTAACAGGAAAAAGCTAAAAATTTCAGAATTGCACCGTGCAATGTGGAGATATTACTGTTTGTGCATTTACAATATTCATTGATTTTTGCCATTGAAAAACATGTTTTTCATATACCAGAAATGTTTGAAGCTACTGACTGAATGAAAGGAGCTGGCATCTCACTCTCTTTGAATCTTCTTTATCATGCTAGGATTAACAGGAAAAAGCTAAAAATTTCAGAATTGCACCTTGCAATGTGGAGATATTACTGTTTGTGCATTTACAATATTCATTGATTTTTGCCATTGAAAAACATGTTTTTCATATACCAGAAATGTTTGAAGCTACTGACTGAATGAAAGGAGCTGGCATCTCACTCTCTTTGAATCTTCTTTATCATGCTAGGATTAGCAGGAAAAAGCAAAAAATTTCAGAATTGCACCGTGCAATCTGGAGATATTACTGTTTGTGCATTTACAATATTCATTGATTTTTGCCATTGAAAAACGTCCAGAAATGTTTGAAGCTACTGACTGAATGAAAGGAGCTGGCATCTCACTCTCTTTGAATCTTCTTTATCATGCTAGGATTAGCAGGAAAAAGCAAAAAATTTCAGAATTGCACCGTGCAATGTGGAGATATTACTGTTTGTGCATTTACAATATTCATTGATTTTTGCCATTGAAAAACATGTTTTTCATATACCAGAAATGTTTGAAGCTACTGACTGAATGAAAGGAGCTGGCATCTCACTCTCTTTGAATCTTCTTTATCATGCTAGGATTAACAGGAAAAAGCTAAAAATTTCAGAATTGCACCTTGCAATGTGGAGATATTACTGTTTGTGCATTTACAATATTCATTGATTTTTGCCATTGAAAAACATGTTTTTCATATACCAGAAATGTTTGAAGCTACTGACTGAATGAAAGGAGCTGGCATCTCACTCTCTTTGAATCTTCTTTATCATGCTAGGATTAGCAGGAAAAAGCTAAAAATTTCAGAATTGCACCGTGCAATGTGGAGATATTACTGTTTGTGCATTTACAATATTCATTGATTTTTGCCATTGAAAAACGTCCAGAAATGTTTGAAGCTACTGACTGAATGAAAGGAGCTGGCATCTCACTCTCATTGAATCTTCTTTATCATGCTAGGATTAGCAGGAAAAAGCAAAAAATTTCAGAATTGCACCTTGCAATGTGGAGATATTACTGTTTGTGCATTTACAATATTCATTGATTTTTGCCATTGAAAAACATGTTTTTCATATACCAGAAATGTTTGAAGCTACTGACTGAATGAAAGGAGCTGGCATCTCACTCTCTTTGAATCTTCTTTATCATGCTAGGATTAACAGGAAAAAGCTAAAAATTTCAGAATTGCACCGTGCAATGTGGAGATATTACTGTTTGTGCATTTACAATATTCATTGATTTTTGCCATTGAAAAACATGTTTTTCATATACCAGAAATGTTTGAAGCTACTGACTGAATGAAAGGAGCTGGCATCTCACTCTCTTTGAATCTTCTTTATCATGCTAGGATTAGCAGGAAAAAGCAAAAAATTTCAGAATTGCACCGTGCAATGTGGAGATATTACTGTTTGTGCATTTACAAAATTCATTGATTTTTGCCATTGAAAAACGTCCAGAAATGTTTGAAGCTACTGACTGAATGAAAGGAGCTGGCATCTCACTCTCTTTGAATCTTCTTTATCATGCTAGGATTAGCAGGAAAAAGCAAAAAATTTCAGAATTGCACCGTGCAATGTGGAGATATTACTGTTTGTGCATTTACAATATTCATTGATTTTTGCCATTGAAAAACATGTTTTTCATATACCAGAAATGTTTGAAGCTACTGACTGAATGAAAGGAGCTGGCATCTCACTCTCTTTGAATCTTCTTTATCATGCTAGGATTAACAGGAAAAAGCTAAAAATTTCAGAATTGCACCGTGCAATGTGGAGATATTACTGTTTGTGCATTTACAATATTCATTGATTTTTGCCATTGAAAAACATGTTTTTCATATACCAGAAATGTTTGAAGCTACTGACTGAATGAAAGGAGCTGGCATCTCACTCTCTTTGAATCTTCTTTATCATGCTAGGATTAACAGGAAAAAGCTAAAAATTTCAGAATTGCACCGTGCAATGTGGAGATATTACTGTTTGTGCATTTACAATATTCATTGATTTTTGCCATTGAAAAACATGTTTTTCATATACCAGAAATGTTTGAAGCTACTGACTGAATGAAAGGAGCTGGCATCTCACTCTCTTTGAATCTTCTTTATCATGCTAGGATTAGCAGGAAAAAGCAAAAAATTTCAGAATTGCACCGTGCAATGTGGAGATATTACTGTTTGTGCATTTACAATATTCATTGATTTTTGCCATTGAAAAACATGTTTTTCATATACCAGAAATGTTTGAAGCTACTGACTGAATGAAAGGAGCTGGCATCTCACTCTCTTTGAATCTTCTTTATCATGCTAGGATTAGCAGGAAAAAGAAAAAAATTTTCAGAATTGCACCGTGCAATGTGGAGATATTACTGTTTGTGCATTTACAATATTCATTGATTTTTGCCATTGAAAAACGTCCAGAAATGTTTGAAGCTACTGACTGAATGAAAGGAGCTGGCATCTCACTCTCTTTGAATCTTCTTTATCATGCTAGGATTAGCAGGAAAAAGCAAAAAATTTCAGAATTGCACCGTGCAATGTGGAGATATTACTGTTTGTGCATTTACAATATTCATTGATTTTTGCCATTGAAAAACATGTTTTTCATATACCAGAAATGTTTGAAGCTACTGACTGAATGAAAGGAGCTGGCATCTCACTCTCTTTGAATCTTCTTTATCATGCTAGGATTAGCAGGAAAAAGCAAAAAATTTCAGAATTGCACCTTGCAATGTGGAGATATTACTGTTTGTGCATTTACAATATTCATTGATTTTTGCCATTGAAAAACATGTTTTTCATATACCAGAAATGTTTGAAGCTACTGACTGAATGAAAGGAGCTGGCATCTCACTCTCTTTGAATCTTCTTTATCATGCTAGGATTAACAGGAAAAAGCTAAAAATTTCAGAATTGCACCGTGCAATGTGGAGATATTACTGTTTGTGCATTTACAATATTCATTGATTTTTGCCATTGAAAAACAGTCCAGAAATGTTTGAAGCTACTGACTGAATGAAAGGAGCTGGCATCTCACTCTCTTTGAATCTTCTTTATCATGCTAGGATTAGCAGGAAAAAGCAAAAAATTTCAGAATTGCACCTTGCAATGTGGAGATATTACTGTTTGTGCATTTACAATATTCATTGATTTTTGCCATTGAAAAACATGTTTTTCATATACCAGAAATGTTTGAAGCTACTGACTGAATGAAAGGAGCTGGCATCTCACTCTCTTTGAATCTTCTTTATCATGCTAGGATTAGCAGGAAAAAGCTAAAAATTTCAGAATTGCACCGTGCAATGTGGAGATATTACTGTTTGTGCATTTACAATATTCATTGATTTTTGCCATTGAAAAACATGTTTTTCATATACCAGAAATGTTTGAAGCTACTGACTGAATGAAAGGAGCTGGCATCTCACTCTCTTTGAATCTTCTTTATCATGCTAGGATTAGCAGGAAAAAGCTAAAAATTTCAGAATTGCACCTTGCAATGTGGAGATATTACTGTTTGTGCATTTACAATATTCATTGATTTTTGCCATTGAAAAACATGTTTTTCATATACCAGAAATGTTGAAGCTACTGACTGAATGAAAGGAGCTGGCATCTCACTCTCTTTGAATCTTCTTTATCATGCTAGGATTAACAGGAAAAAGCTAAAAATTTCAGAATTGCACCGTGCAATGTGGAGATATTACTGTTTGTGCATTTACAATAATCATTGATTTTTGCCATTGAAAAACATGTTTTTCATATACCAGAAATGTTTGAAGCTACTGACTGAATGAAAGGAGCTGGCATCTCACTCTCTTTGAATCTTCTTTATCATGCTAGGATTAGCAGGAAAAGCTAAAAATTTCAGAATTGCACCTTGCAAATGTGGATGATATTACTGTTTGTGCATTTACAATATTCATTGATTTTTGCCATTGAAAAACATGTTTTTCATATACCAGAAATGTTTGAAGCTACTGACTGAATGAAAGGAGCTGGCATCTCACTCTCTTTGAATCTTCTTTATCAT